>NC_051326.1:52899443-53206136 GCF_015220235.1 Choloepus didactylus
CAAGAGCAACCAAGAGTGACATTTTGAAGAGGAGCTGCAGCCTAGAGAGGAACATCCTGGGAGAAAGCCATTTTGAAACCAGAAGTTGTAGCAGATGCCAGCCACATGCCTTCCCAGTTACCAGATGTTTTCCGGACACCATTGGCCATCCTCCAGTGAAGGTACCCGATTGCTAATGTGTTACCTGGACACTTTATGGCCTTTAGACTGTAACTGTGTAACCAAATAAACCCCCTTTATAAAAGCCAATCCATTTCTGGTGTTTTGCATTCTGGCAGCATTAGCAAACTAGAACATAGCTCTATAGACTTTATTTTTATCCACATATTTATCCTTTCTTTTTCTTCATTCATTCTTTTGTTTCATGTTATCATCATTATGTCTACTAGAAGAATTTCTTTTTATATCTCTTTAGTGAAGAGCTCCTAGTAATGAAAATTCTCATCTTGTGTTTTTCTGTAAAAATTCTTATTTTGCCTTCATATTTGAAGGCCCTTTCACCTATGGAATGTATTTTTCTAAACAGAACTTATGCAGAACCCTCATTTATAAATCCAAGCTTAGCTGTCTTGGTAGGGTCAAGGCTATGGGTGTGTTATAAGCCACTTACTGAATCCCCCAGAAGCCCCTCAGGCCCCTCTGACAAACAAACATCTTCAAAACCACTTATAAAACTGCCTTTGAGGTGAAGCAAAAGGTGGAGGAGAATTAATAATGAACTGGAAATCAGGACTCCTTGCTCTTGTTCCTGATTCTGGAGTGAAGAGGTTATGTGACTGTAAACAAAATAACTTTGCAACTCATTTTCCTTGTTTCTAAAATGGTAAAACCACTAGTCTACCTCACAGAGCTGTTGTAGGGATCAAATGAGCTAATAAAAGGAAACCTACAAGGTCAGCATCTAATTAAGGCTCAATTACCTTATCAAGATTCTTTGGCCACGGACAACAGAAAAAGAAACTTGGCAGCAAATTAGAAAAAAAAAATACGTTTTCTAAGTTGTTCAAGAGTTCACAGATTCTAGAAACAGGTGTGGTAAACCCGAGTGAAAGAATGCACAGGAGCGAGGTTAACGTCTCTGGGTGACTAAACCTAAACAGCTGGAATTATTTGCGAGTCACTCGTGACATCCTTGCTACAATGAATGATCTCCCATCATGTCTTTTTGTTGTTGGTGGTGGTAGTGTTTTGTGTGTTGTTTGTTTGTTTTAAATCTGGCTCTGCATCATTTTTTCCATGCTTCACCACCACAGGAGAGATAATCTAATTCACATATTTTGTTATGAGCTTATCCTTTAAGAGTTTTCACCAAAACTGAAAACAATGAGAGAAGTGTTTCTCCTAAAGAAAAATGAGGTTTTGTTACCAAAAGGCAGGCCATCCTGCCAGAGGCCATAGCCTACAACCTGTGCTACAATCTTTACCCTTCCATGGAGAATCAACACAATCTCCAGGTTTACTGCTCTGTAAAATGCAGGTGCCAGGCAAGATGTCCTCTAAGGCCTGCTCCACTTTGACAGATGATGCTTTCAAGGTTGAATTCCTCATTGCCTTTGAATTTTCTCTGGAGCAAATAAACAGTTAATGGAGATTAAAGTAAGTATTTATCATGCTGTTTTATATGTTGTCACTCTGAATAGGGGAGTGCTCAGATTAAACACAGCTTCATTCATCTCTTTCCTATTAGGAACATATGTGAGTAAAAAAAAAAAAAAAAAAAAAAACCCTAAATATTATGTTTCAAATCTAGAAATATTTTCAGAATTTTCCAACTTCCCCATCTCTTCTCACAAATGAAAATTTGAAGAACTGTTAACTGTAGCAAGTGAGAATCTTGTGGAAATAACTCAGGAGAAGATGCTTAAGAGATAGAAGTAATTGGGCAATTCCAGTCAGGATGAAATATTTCACAGTTGAAAATTTTGAAGATGATCTTAATGGATGAATGAATTCATAGGTTTTCCTTGCAGAGTAAGTGAAAGGAAGCTATACAAAGAAGTAATACTCAGAAGGCTGTTCAAAATTGTAAGTGTGGCCATCTAAAGGGAACTGATAAAGAATAAACAGCAAACAAGTTTGTCAATGAATATATTAGGTTGAAAAATAACCAATTGCCATTTTTGTAGGTTGAAAAAAATGATTCAACTGAAACACTAATGCAGTGTGTAACCACTGCTACTGCTTCTAGTACTAAAAATTATAATTAGTAGAACTATTTCTATTATTATTATCACTAACACTGCATAACTGTTACTATTACAACTATTATTGCTATCACACTACCATTATCACCACTAATGCTATTACAGCTAACGGCTATAAATGCAGCGGTACAAACATACTTTGAAAAATATTCACATGGAGACAATTTATCTACACTATCCAAATGATAGGGCTCTGGCTATTGCTGATGACATCTATTCAGGCATAGCAACAGTGGAAAATCCCTAAGGAAAAACAATGATGGATAAATGAAACATCAAATTGAAGGAAAAGGGATGCAGATTCTCTGAACATGTTGGTGTACCTTCTGAAATTGGTTGCTTTATACCTTATTATTTCTCTAAAATGAACTATATAAAGATAGAGCATTCCTATATTTCTGAATTTCTAAAGAGGGAAGACTTTTGGAGCCAAGGGCTGAACCAGAGTTCTCTGTGCTTTATGCTCATTTTGAAAAGTAATTTCATTTTTCATTTTAAGGGCTTGTTTGGAGTTCCTATTTTTCTACCAAAACAATTAAAACTAAAGAAAAATATTATTTCAAATTTTGAAACTTGTGCTTGTTTTTAAAAAGTTAAATAATATAGAAAATAACAATGATAAAATATATCATGCAAAATCTCCTAGAAAAAACTATTAGGTTGCTATCTCTTCAGTTTTCTCTCTATGCATATAAAAGGAATGAAAGGGGGTAAGAATAAAGAAATAAGTTTAGTAATGTGAAATCATACTATACCTACTAAATTTAAAATATCATTTGAATAAGATTTTATTTTAACAGAAGAAAATAAAGCAGCTGGAAATAGAAGTTATAACTAAAATTCGTAGACATGGTCACAGATGTAGACATAGATGTAGCATAGAAATAGATATCCTCCCATTTGTTGCTTTTGTTTAGTATTTTGAATTTTTGAGTTTTATAATATTTAAAACATCATCCATACTCCTGATTTATAAAAGTGTTACTCTATTGTACGTTGAAATATTAATGATTTTGAATCCCCAAACTATTTTAAGCAAGTTGACCACAATTAGAATGTAAACAAAGAGAGAAAATCTGTTTTGTAGCAAGTGATACCAGGCATTTGTGTGAAGAGATAATGTGGATTGGCTTGATGCCAGCCAGAGGGGTACTTTCTATAAAAATCCAGCGCAGACCGCACTTTGGCAAGCATCAGGTAGAGGCAGGATGCCCCCTGGTCTCTCTGAATCCTGACTTCAGTGCCCATGCTGTCCCCTGGTCTCTCTGAATCCTGACTTCAGTGCCCATGCTGCCCCCTGGTCTCTCTGAATCCTGGCTTCAGTGCCCATGCTGTGCCACAAGATTTGCTGCCATCATCTCTGCCATACTGCAACCAGACTAGTATGCACTGCTGTCACTTTGAAACTTCACTTGACACTGTGTTGGATCTGGCTCCTGAGTCCTCTTGCTAAAGGGACCTGCCTTCAGTCCATCAGGTTTCAGGCAGATGTACTTTAGGACTCTGATATCCTCCACCATTAGCTGTATTGTGTGTCCTTGACCTAAATATTACACATTGGTTGTACTGGCAGCTCATAATTAAGTGTGAGAATTAGATTAAGTTTAGCTTTCACACAGGGTGGGGGCAGCTCAGGGGAATAGCAAACGGTCAAGAAGCCAAGCTATAATCAGTGTCCGGTCCTCCTGTTTATCCGCTCACTGTCCTTGCGAGGTGGAGACTGGGTGGGGGTGGGTAAGATGTTCCTTAAACAGCTTCATAAGTTGTTACCAAACTAGCTCAGACTGGCTCTGCAGTTCAAGAACAAAGGAAAGAGGGGTGGAGACTTGTTTCAAATGTTCCAAGTTTGCACAGGAGACTTTTTTCCAAATGTTTCCAATTTGGGCGGGCTGCATGTTTCAAATTTGTGCGAGGTAGTTAGGCTTGTCGAATAGAATGCAACCTCTGAAGCATCCAGCCAATGGAGAAACAGGGGAGGGACTTGCGGATAGGTGTAAGGAATAAATACTGCTGGGTCTATTGTTCTGCGTGCCAACCCGTACTTTTGGTTGGGCGCCCGTTCTTGCAAGACCGTGAAGAAATTCTTTTCTTCTCCACAATCGGGTGAGCATTTATTCCTTTTTAGGAATAGTGCTTGTTTCTCATATTAAGCAAGCAAAAAAAAGTTGCATTGAGTATTCAAACTATCATCCTCTCATATCTGCTTTCAAGTGCTGAGTTTGCTTTCAATTTTGATCTGCTTTTGGTTTGTTGCAACTACATTTATATGACATCTTCTTAGTTTTATGCTCAAATGTATTCAGGGCTCATCTACTGTCCTCCATTACTGCATCTTTATTTTTTTATTCTAATTAATCTCATTAATGGTTAGCTGTCATTGGTAAGTAGTTTTTTAAGAGAAGGATTCAGATTTTTGTACTGGTGAATATCTGTCTTTCCAGAACTGTAGGAATACTTTTTCTTCTGTTTTCTGTCATTGTGTTGCTTAAGTACTTGTACCACAGTTCTACATTTATCTGTTTCCATTTTACTTAATGTTTCCATGTTATGTAGGGTGGAGTCTTATAAAGTGGGGAGCAGATATGTATTGATTAGTAAGGTATGCTTCTCCATTCTAATAAGCTATCTATACTGGACCAAAACTGGTTTATCATCAGTTTTATCATCTGCAATTCTTTAGGATGTGTTCCATTGCTCTGATTTCTCAAAGAACTCCTGCAGATAAATTGTTTTCATCTTCTGGAAAAATTAATTCTCAGAAAGGGGTCCCTCCTGGCCATGCCCAATGCAATTGGCCATTTCATTTTACTTAACAGTAGCTATATCCTTGAATTCTTTTCTATTTGAGATATTTGTCTATTGCCTTTATAATGAATGGTAACATATCTGCATGTTAAGGTCCCATTTTGAGGTCCCATTTTCTTTCTAACCAATCTTTGTAAATGTTGTTCTGTAGTCTCTTTGCTTAGAATGTCAAGAATAAGATCAGCCTTGTTCCTCCCATTTGAAAGTGATATGCTTTGTTTTTCTATATTCTTTAATTTTCCTTTCTTTATTCTTGAAATTCAATAATTTATCTAAGATATGCCTTAGTGTTAACCATTCTACATCAATTTTCTTTTCTGGGAAATATTTTGGCCTTTAATTCTGCAGAATCAGGTCTTTATTTAGAGGAAGTGTGATTGTATTACACGCTATAAATCCTTTTTATCTCTTCTGTTAGTTGAGTTCTCATCTTCAGGGACATCAATTATACAAAGCCTTTCTTTGTCCTCCACAGCTATTATCTTTACTTTAATTGTTCTAATCTCTTGGTCCTTTCCTAGCATCCAATACAACTATCTCCAATCTAACCTCTATGTCAGGTATTCAAATTCCAGCCTTGTTTAGATGTTTAAAATGAATTTATCGGTTCTGTCCTGAGGCATTGGTCTTCACTTTGTTGCCAGTATACTTTCCTTGTTTCAATTATTCTTTTTGTTTGTTTGTTTTTGGAATTTCTGTCAGACAACATCTGTTTGCCAAACTCACTATAGGATTCATGGTCTAATTAAGTGTTTCTATAGAGAATCACCTTTTGAAGGACTCCACCCCTACCCTCCTTAGGTCATTTTTTCACTTTTCCTCTACCATACCCCCAACATCTGATTGGGTACTTTGTTCTGTAGCTTGCATAAGATTCTCTCTCTTTCTCTCTTTCCCTCTTTATACACTCCAGCAGGTATACGTAGTGGCTATTTTGTTTCTTTTGAACTTCTCCGGCCTACTCTCTGACACAGCATGGTTTCCACCTTCCCCATTATTGTTTTCTTCCCCTTCAATATACATCTGAAGACTTGGAACATGGCACTGGAACTCTGACCAGCAACTCTTGGCTATCACAGCAATGTTGTCTTTTCTGATATTTTGTTAAATCCATTGTATCAGAGTACAGTCTTCAAAGATATGGGTATAACCTATGCCTGTGGAAGAATATCCAACAGAATTTTTATTATTTCACATTTCAGTTAGATACACTTGCAAATGTTGAATGTATCTGGTGTTTCCTGACTCTACTAAAATCCTTGACATGAAAGGTGCCATATTGGAAAGTATGTATTCTTCTCCTTTTCAATCTTCTTTGGACTGTCTGTTTAACTCTACAGTGTGCTTTTCCCCACATTGTGTGGACATTGCAAATGTTCAAGATGTATGGCTTCTTAAGAGGGCATGATACTTAGAAGCCACGAAGAGCTGAAGAGCCCTGTCAAAATTGTTTCTTCTCCTTGCCACAGTTTTGCAAAGCTTGGGGTCTATTTTTCCCCCTTTGGCTCATAATATTTTGATGGGTCTTATTGGTTTGATTGTTGTTGCTATTGCTCCTTTTGTTAGGTATCAAAACAGAAGAGTTAATAATGTAGCTTTAGTCTACAAAATTTGCCTAGAATAATTTAAGACATTTAAATAAAACATTTTATATAATTAGAGATTCCTATGTAAGACACAGATTTAATGAGGAAGACTTGAATGAAGATGCTGAGTAAAATTAAGTTTGGTCTAGTTATATACCCTCAAATATGTCATTTCATCTTTCTGGGTTTCTATTTCTTCAGTTATGAAAAGAAGACATGGAATTATGTGTTTGGTAAGGCCTATTCCAATATTACTATGATTCTATATTTATATAATTATATTTCTCTTGTAATAGCTCTGTAAGGATGAACCTATGAAAACAACTTTAATCACAGAATTTGAAAAAATATCCAGGACAGTTTGACAATTATTTGGAGAAATCAAAGTTTAATAATTCCTCTTTAAATGAAGCATTCTTACCTAATGCACTTTTTAAAAAATTAAATTCTATTTTAATATGCTCCTTCATGGTTATGTTCTTCATTTTGACAGTCAATATTTCTACTGTCATGATGCAGGTACTAACTGTTGCTATGCCACTTCTCATTGTGTTAATAATCTAAAGAATGTGCTAATTTCATCTTCATGCACTTTCACCCTGACCTAATGTAGTAGCTATATATTTTTTTTGCCTATCTCAATCTATCCTCGTTTCCCCAACAAAAATCATTCTTATTTTTAGCATGTCATTTATTTCCAAATATGAATCCATGAAAGAATACTGAATTTCCTAAGGAAAATACAATTTTGGGATGGGAGAGTAGTAGAAGAGCATAAAATGAAACAAAGTCTCATTCCAAGAAGAGATCTTATCTTTGCTAAAGGAAAAGTTCTTGGAATTAAAACTCAAGCCAGTTTTGTTCCTCATATCCTGATGTGCTCTGATACCCTTTGTTATTTAGTTGCAGGGTTTGGTAATTCTTCTCCCATTACATAGAATTGTCTTTATGATTAGACATCTCTAATTTTATACCTAGGCTATTTACCATTGAAACAGACTCTTCTATTGTCAGTGTTGTTAATAGTTTTGCTCTATAATGAAATAGAAAAAAAAATAAAGTTTCACTTACAAGAGCTAGCTGGCAGTTTGCCTGGAACAGCCATATTTAATATCTTCATAGCCACATCTTCGTACTACTGACAATCCAGATAGCATATTGTATGGGATATTCACCTTTGCTTCTTAATTAAAATACTGTCTTGTCAGAATGTCATGTTCATACATCCTGGCCTTCAAGATAAAATCCTCAAGAGAGTTGTTAAAGTTAACTTTTGGTTTACTTGTTTGAAATTTTTATGGACGTTGAATAACCTTAACCCATTGACCTCAACCTCCCCTCTTTTAACCATAAAACCTGTATACTGAGCCCATGAGAGTCAGAAGAGAGGATACGGATACATTTTAAGAGTGACAGGCACTCAAATGTAACTGCATTGTGCAGTGCATAAGTCATTTATGTGCCTTCTCATTTGGAAGTAAGTCAGAATCCGATTTCCCCATCCTTTGCCTTCTTCATCTCTTGTTGTAAGAGTCATTTCTCACTGTTAGAATCATGCTATGGAAATAAAATTATTCTCTAACTATATGCAATTTAGCATAGATTTTCTGTCCTTAAAGGATCTAACTTTATCTAGTTACTATAAAACTTGAGACGTTTTTGGTAAGAGAAAGACAATATTTTGAAAGTTATTATCCTCAGGATATGAAATAAAATGGGAGAAAATAGTCTTTGCATACCCTTTGACTTGGTGTATATATATATATATATATATATATATATATATATAGTATGATGTGTACGTATTTGCATACAAATCAGGTTCACATAGATAAGTAGGCCATCACTTAACAAAGTAACATTTCATCCTTATTTATAGGAATGTAAAGAAATACTATTTTATTGTGTCAAAAAATTCTGCATAATATAATATCTTTTATAGAAAATTTATTTCCCACCTAGAGAGAAATTAGCCTTTAATAAATAGAGTAATATGAGTCATTCTTACTCAAGATCAGTTATTCTGGAAATTATTATTAATAAATCAATACCTTATTTTTATCACTTACCATATGCTTAACATTGACAGACATGACAGCACTTTTTAAGTACTTTGGAACAATGTGTTGTTGAAGGAATTATGGAGCTTACCATCAGACAGGTAAGGATTTGCCGCTTTTGTATTGTGTAGGTAAAAATATTTGTTCTCTCTGAGACTCAGTATCTTCTGTGTAATTAGGATATTGTGAGATTACTGGAAGGATTAAGGGAAATAATGTACATAAATCATCTAGCACTACGTCTGGCTTATGGTAGGTGTTTAGTAAACATTGTTTCCCTACTCCCTGTCTTTGAGCCTCAATTTCCTTATTTTTAATATGTGGATAATGATAGGAGGTACACAGGATTTTTATAGGATTAAATATGTTAGCATATGAAAATGCTTTGGGTGCTACCTGGAAAATAGTGTATGAACACTATGGCTCTGCTCCATCAACTTCCATCCCACCTTCCCCCCATACTGCTGGGTGAAAATGAAACAGCAGCCACCTTTCTGCCAATTGTGGCTGTTTCTGAGATGGTGTTAACATTGTCAAGATAAGAAATCTTTCTGCAACAGCCTAAGATGGTCATGATTTAGTTTCCTAAGAGTCTAGAAGCAGCTGCCCAGCAGCCACCATGGTGGAGGCTTCTCTGGTTTCTGATTTCCTTGTTTCCTATATCACAACTCTGACTTGCACCATTGAACTGAATAGTTTTTGTAGTGGTCCATAAGAATGAGCTCTCAGAGGGTAAGCTGTTTTTCATTCTAGAATTCATTTCTGGGGCACACCCAATGTGCTATTTGGCCCTTCCAAAATATTTTTCTTAAATAACAATTTCCTGCAATAAACTATTTTCTATTTAAATATCTACAGTGTTTTCTATTTCATGTAGAGAGTCCTGAGTGACACAGTTGGGTTTTAAATAATATGTTTCCATAGTTTTCCTTGACTTCCAGGGAATTATAGTCTAGCTGGGGGCTGGGAGGGGAGGGCAAATAAAATTAATAGAGAAAAATGTAAGTCTGTTTATGAGTGACTGCCAAATCACTACATGGAGCGTAAGTGCTGTGTGGTGGCAAAGAAGAGAGAACATAAACAAATGAAAAGAGGCTGGCCAGGGCCTGGTGAGGTGCAGAGAGGAGGATTCTAGATAGAGCAATTAGGATAAGCTCCGCTTGGCAGGGTGGAGGAAAGAGATAAAGAACAATTTGCCTTCCATTTTACCACCATAATTTGAATGAAAAGAAACAAAATTCTTTCCAGACAAATGGAAGGTTTGAGAAGAGAGAGATGCTTTGGCTCTATTGCCATAAAATTTACTGTAAAAGTTCCTGTAAAGCTAGGTGCCCAGGCCGAATTGTAGGGTTCCTGGAGCTTAAGAAGATGTCATAGACCCTCTGGAGGGATGTGTTTGGAGGACTTGAGAGTGAGGACAGGGTTAGATTAGTGATAAATGTGATGGGGAATGGCTGAGTAACTATTTTAGAATTGAAGGAAACCAATTTTATTTATTTTCTTCTTCCAACTTCTTTGGACAAAATGAAAAAATATCTCTTTTGATTGTTTCCCAAGTTAGGTGTTAGACATATTCATAATCAATTATTGCACAGCATGATCACTTTCAAAGATTCCTTTATACAGACCTACAGATACACTTTGCAGTTAGTGCTACAAAATACACTGTAAAAGAAACAATGAGGAGAAGTCATTGAGACGACTACTAATGTGAAGAAAAACAGGAATAAAAAGCCTATAAAAATAATATAGCTATTATGTTAAGATCCCAGATAACTTTTCAAATGAGATTAGAAAGATTCTCTTAATTTTATGGCAGTAATTTAATTACATTGCTCCCCGAATGCCTTTTTATAAGAAAAGAGGGTTTTGTAAATTAGATTGTCTTATTATAAAATTCCAACAGATGTATATTCTCTGTAGCCCCTTATTTTTCTATAAATAGTCCTTGATGACTAAGCAATGGGTATGCTGGGTAAGAGTACATAAGACCCAAACTAAAATTTAAACCACCCAAGGTGATTATACCTAAGGCTTCATTTTCAAACAGAAGATTTCTGTGCAAGTTGGGACAAAATAAATAAATAAATAAAAATTAAAAAAAAAAATTACAAGCTAAAATTACTATTATGAAAAATAATTAATCTTAAACAACCTGTACCCCAGGATTCACTTTGTAATTTCCCTTTGGTACTCAAGAGCACATGCTTCTGATTCACAAATTTTATTGCCTTAAGACTACAGTCAGTATTATCTGCGTTGTTTACAAGCAATATTTTCTCTTCCCTTTCAGCCCAAATTTCTTTCTAATATATTTTATATTCGTAATATCTAACTTTTGCTTTTTTTTCTTTGTGCCTACAATGTTTCTTCAAGCATTTACTTCTCCTTAAGGGAAGCTTTATCTAAGGTTCTGTCTGTCCAACCTTTCCTTGCATACTCCAAGACTTCAGGTAATTGAACAAAGCACATACTTGATAAAGAACCATCTTGAGGATAAAGAATCACACACATATCTGGGATACCCAAGGAATGTATTATTTTAGGTGAAGTGGGAAATATATACTTTTTGATTTTTCATGTTTCAAAACTTCTAGAATCTCCCAACCAAAAAAAAGCAAGGAAAAGAAATACATTTATCCCAAATTTAGTAAGCCATGAGCTAGGATCTTTTGCTCCTTTATCTATCTATCTATCTATCTATCTATCTATCTATCTATCTATCTATATATATATTTTTTTTTACACAATCCTGTAATAAGGCATTTTCATATCTATTTCTCAGATGAGGAAACATACATTCAGTGCTACAGAATTTGTTTTGTGTCTTGCAACAGATAAGCACAAGGCTGGAATTTCATCCCTTTTGTTCTTTCTTTTTTGCTTACCCTTTTGTTTCTACCTAGTGACAACTATGTTGCTATCAGGCTAAAAACTGGAAACTACTGGAGAAAGACAAACACTAACTTCACCAGGGTGAAAAAATGAAATCTTTCAATTTCTGAACACTTACTTGGGCTAAATCTTCTATATTGAGTAGTTCATTTAAGATTTATTACAACCTTATGAGCAAGAATAGTGCTGGTAAATTTTTAACAAGCTGTCTGGGGGGAAAGGATTTTTAGTATTTGCCAATTGCTGTGGTGCAAATGCCACAATTATGGCAGGTTTCAAACTACCCATGTGATGTTACAGAATACAGAGTTTGGAAGGCATGACACAGTGGTCTCTAGTCATTTAATCGTCTCTGGCCTGTAAGGTCTTTATTATTATTCCCTCTGTTTTACAGATGAACAAACTAAAGTTCAAATCATTAAGTAATTTGCCCCAAGGTCATATATTAAAAAGTAGCATTGCTAGAAGTTGATTCAAAAACTATCTGATTCCAGAACATTTAAACATCTTTGGAAATTGTTAAACTGCTTATAGATGGAGTAAAGAGCCTTATATTCAATTTATGTATTTTTTTTAACAGCAGAATAGTTACCAAGGAACATTGAAACAAGAAGTCTTGACTTTTGACACTGCCTCTCCTAGATACTGATAAAATGTGTTTTGTTTCATTTTCTTTTGTTTTCCTTTAAGGGTTGTGGTAGTATCTTCCTGCAACCAAAATTGTCATGAAGTTTTGTGTTTTTTTTAAAATAACTTTATGAAATTAAAAAAAAAATTCCAAACAAAAATAAAACAAAGCAATGGGAAAAACAAATATCCTGAAATAACTTCATTCCATCCAATATATAGACATATATTTATATAAATATATTTACAAGAATATATTTATAAGAATTTATTTACTTCCAATATATTTACAAGAGCTTCGTTAAAATAACACGTGCATGGTGCTTAGAGTCAGTTCATCATGAAACATGAGCCCCAGTGCATTGGCAATAAGAGAGACTTTTCATTTGCCTTTGATGTAGAATCACATATACTCTCACCAATTCTGCTGAAATTGGGAACACAAAGGCTTGCAGAAGTGATGAAGATGATGGAGTGAAGTTGTTGCAGTTGTGTACCGTAATAAAGCATCTTGCACTGAATCCCTAGACCAAACCAGACTGGCACGAGCAATATATTCTAGTATTATTATTGTTGTACCAGTCTGATATCCCTGTGATTCCTTGTTGTTTGAAAGGATTCTAATTCTCTCTAGAATCTATTTTTAGAGAACAGGAAAACAGAAAAGTACACAGGCTTTATTTAAATATAAAGTCCAGGTTGTCTCCCAGCAGTTAATATAGTTTTGAAAGGAAAATCTTTTGTCAGTATGGTCTGGTAGCTTGGTGTCAGTAAGGAATTTTGTTTCGTATTTTCTGGAATCAATACCCTCTAAAAGATATTAAAACAATTATTCTATTAATGAAAAAAACTCATTTTTTTAAATGCTGATTCCTTCATGAACTATTTGCTTTATGAACAGATAGAATGCATGATACATAAAAATAAACTAAAAGAATTAAAACACATGGGTACCTGGACACACACACATATCCCCGCCCCCCCCCCACACTTCTTTTAACTTTGAGATAAAGCTAAAAATACCTGCTGTTTGAAATCACTTCCAGTGGTGCTTAAAAGGGAACTTTCTTGCTGAGATCAAGAGATAGCTCTTCTTCTCAATCTTGAAACACGGTCTTTGTCTGTGGTTGTCAGAGTGGAGCACGGATGATTCCTGTGAAAGCATATGATGTATACCATGGGCTCATTAAGGCCAAGTTTTGTTTAAAAAAAGTCTTTTCTGAAGCTATTTATATTTCCTTAGCTGAGAAGAATACAGTTTTCCTGGAAGTGGATAGTAAAAGGAAGCAACTAAATTCTGTCATGAAATGGTCTTTTTAAAAGGCACTAGAGAGCTGGTGTGATATAGGAAGAAAAATACTAGACTGCAAGTCTGTTGTCTTGGTGTTTAGTTCTTATTTTGCTGGTATGTGTGGCTTGAAATATAGTACTTAACATTCCTGGGGCTTAATTTCCACATTTCTTTTCTTGTTATATCATTTGTCTGTCTCCAGGGAAACAGGAAACGTCACAAGACTCTTTTCTTAAGTGGATCATATTGCAGAAACTATAAGTAAATTCAAGATATTTTTCAAATTATAAGTGCAAAGACCCCTGAGATTCAGATTCCCTGAAGTGAGGACATGATCATTGCCCAATTCCCTGGAAAGGACTGGATATTATCTCCAGGGCCCTTTCCAACTCTGAAAATAAATGACTCAAAAACTAACTCACTCCTCTGAAACCTAGAAGATCCTTTGGTCACTTAGTCATAATAGCTACTCCATAATATTCATAAATGAATAACCCTCTGTAATGACTTTTTAAAATCGTATTATATAATAGCTTCTATATAGTGAGTGCTTACAATATGCCAAGTACTTGGCTAAGCACTGTATTCACATCATATCTCCTAAAGTCATTGAATTATGACCCCAACCCTACAATGGTATATTATTTTCATTTTATGGATGACTGATATTTACTCACTGATATTAAGTGGCAGGTCTTTTTATGGATGACTGATATTTACTCACTGATATTAAGTGGCAGGAACATGTCTGTAGATCCTTCTGATCACTACACTAAATTTTATATAATAAATTCTTATTTAATTCTCTTTGAATTTAATATCCATATTTCTATTAATGTATACATAAAATTACCAACAATTTTTTTCAATTAAAAGGAGGATTCTACAGGTTTTAATCAACTTAGTCCTACCAAGAAAGTAACAAATTTGCCATTCAGGGAAAGTATTTTTTTAAAATAGTGTTTATTGAGTTCAAGTAATATTACTCATGTTTTTTAAAGAGAAGTTATAAAATCCAGGAAAGGTAGAAGAAACTAAAGCTTCTCTAATCTACCATTCAAAGACAATTATATTTTAAGATATTTCTATTTAATAGTAAATCCCCCAAATAATTCATGGGTATGTATAAATGTTGGTTTTTATTATTTTTCAAATATTAACAAAATTCTGCCTTCCCTAAATAACATATCCAATGATAATGAAAGGAAGTGTCCCACCTGTAAATCAATAGGGGGTTTATAAAGCATTGGTTAAAAGAAAATTAAGAAATGTAAAATATGTTGTCTTGTTTTAGAGATCATGATTTAGAAACAAACATACTTGAGTTTAAATTTCAGCTCAACCTTGTACATCATCTTGAACCCCGGTTCCTCCTGTCCAGAAAGAGGATTAAAATACCTCAGACTTCACAATACCTGTGGCATTAAACTTGTTAATAAATGTAAGTGCCTCATAATAGTTGTGACTTTTCATCATATATCCATAGCTCCATTTCTTCCTCATGCTCATGCAATAGAATTATGGCTGCAAATCTTACATAGAAATACTTTGCATCTAATAACCTTACTTCTATAGAACAAAACATATTCTTACATGACTACTGCAGGCAGATTCAATCAGAGGAAGAAAAGAAAGATAAAAAGAAGTAAATGCAAAAAGCCATGGCTATGGAGTTGTGAGAGAATTTTTAAAATATATCATTGCTGTGGAAACCTGATAAGCCAGAATGGAAGGATTTGAATCAGGTTATGCATTGACAGTCTGATCACCGAAGTAGTAGAATCACTGTGGAAGTCTGCCAATTTAGATTATACCCTCCTTGTGAGAAAGAGCTGCTTTTCATATCTCTTAAGCCTTGAGGTCATATGAGGTGGGAATAATGATGGTAGGTGGGTGGGGAAGTAGCAACATTTTCTAAGGATAAATGACCAAGTTCACTGAAGGAGTGAGGTCAAAGAATGATATGAAGTTTTGCTAGAGGAGAAAGCAGTGGTGAAAACAGGCAAGAATTCTTCACATGTTACTTGTTGGAGACATGGAAGTCAGCTGTCACATTGATTGACCCACTTCCATTTGTCATACAAAGGTGATATGAGGATAAAATTATAGCATGTTGACAGTTCTTTACAACACAGCCTCTGTGCAATATATACATTTTCGCTTATTTTTTGATTGACCAGAATACCATGTGTGTTTGGCTTACTTATATGTGAAAAGTTATTTATTGCAATTAATTTATATTTCTTTCCAAAATGGTTTTTCTTCAATTCTTCAAAATCTGTAGACCATTGTATCAGTTGTCTGCAAATTTTATACATAAAAATGTCTATTCTTTAGTCACGTACTGTTCACTCTCTGCAGTAACAGGAACTGATGGGATATTATCAACTCCATATATCATCTCTTCATCTTTCCTGAAATAGATTTGGAATTCAAGAATAGCGTATCAATTTTCTGTCATCTTTGTGGGGAAAGCCCCTGATTATATAGAATCTTGAAACTGGAACGGCACATGGCATTTTGTCTAGCCCAACTAGACCCTACCACCAAATAAATTGAAACCACCTAGGGGAAAAAGAAAATAAAGCTGTCTTGTGCCGTGTTTCGAGAGAATTCCCAATTGTCCATTATGGATTTGCATCCTTTACCACGTTTACACGGTTCTTTAGTTCTGTTTGAAACCTCTTCACTTTGACTTTTTCTTTCATTTTTTTAGTTATTTTACTTAGTGCTCAGTCACTAGAACCCTCCTTTTCTTGCCTTTGAGATATCTATTTTGAGGTCTAATCTGGTAAACCTAGTTAAATTTTTAGGAATTAACTAATTAAAGTATTAATGCATTTTCAAGCTGATCTGGTTAAATCAACAGTGGTTACTGGTTTGATTTTCAGTCCAGAGACCACAATAAAGTCTGCTTCTCTACATCAGGTGTGTTGATTAATACATTGTAGAATTGTGCTCCAGATTTTTACAGCTCTGTTAATTGATGGGAAGCCAGAGCTTGAGGCTGTATAATTAAGTTAGCTGGAAAATTAATGCAGGAAATGGCTTTGCAGTTTGGTTGGTTTAAAATCCATGAATACACTTCCTTAATCCTTTTGAATAAAACTTGGTGCCAAAGAATTATGTTAGCTACATCTCTGCAATAGTATATCTTCAGGGCAGTGTTCTTTCTCATTCTTTGAAAGAAATAATGTGTATGCAAAGTACAGTAACAATCTACTACCCAGAAAACTAAAGATTATTTTCTTTTTCATTGGTGAAATATGCTGGACATTTTCCTATACTTTTACTTTCAGGGCTCAACTTCTAATTAACGTCTGTTCATATATAATTACAACTTTGTGGTTTTGACTGAATACACCCAAAGACTGTTTCTATAGGCCAGTGATATCAGGCAATTTTTATGCACAGAAGAAAAGCTAAACAAGAAAACTCAATTAACAACCATATGTTACATTACACTATACAATGGTAAATATTTCCATGGAAAAAATGTAGAACTCACCAGAGTTACTGTCTTTTGAGGACTAGGGCAAAGCAGAGCTATCTGAGGGTTTGTATCAATTATAAAATAACATATTACAAAGTGGCAGTAGGGTGTCTTAGTTCGTTAAGGCTGCTGTAACAAAATCGCACAAGTTGGATGGTTAAAACAACAGAAATTTATTGTCTCACTGTCCTGCAGGCCAGTTGTCTGAATAAATGAAATCAGCAGAGCCAAGCTTCCTCCAAAGTCTGTAGTGTTCTGGAGGTGACCTGGTGACAATCCCTGCAGTTCTTTGATTTATGGCATAACAAGCTCCGTTTCAGTCACGTGACTGCCCTCTCTGTCTTGAGTGCAAATTTCCTCTCCTTAAAAGAACACTGGTCGTATTGGTTAGGGTCCACCTTAATCCAGTTTGGCCTCATCTTAACTAATAACCTCTCCACAGATCCTATTTCCAAATAGGATCACATTCAGGAGAACAGGGGGTCAGATTTGAACACGACTTTGGGGGACACGATCAGATCCGTAACACAGACTAAACAACTTAATATCGTGATTTCCTTAGTTACCCTTTTTTGTGTCTGTCCTGTGTCCCAAATGCTTGTAAAATCCAAATGCATGTTCAATTTGAAGGAAATGCTTTAGACATGATGCTCTTTCAGTAGCTCTCTCCCCTCCCTTCCTTTCCTTTTCCCCACCTCCCTCTGCTCTCCTCCCCTCTCGTCTCATCCTCCCACCCTCTTTCCCTCTTCTCCTCAGAATGTCTAAAGCACAGCGACTTTCTCTCTTGACCATATAGGTGCATTAACAATGTGTGTGTGTGTATGTGTGTATGTGTGTGTGAATCTACTCTCTTCTTGGTTGCTATTATGTTAGTGGGCGAAATCCTGAGATTACTGAAAGTGTCATTTTCTTTAACTATAAATATGTTGTGCAAATAGGATTTGCAATTTATTCTTGCCTGTCTCCTTCAGATGGCAGTTTTTAAACACCAGCCTCTCTGTCCAATAAAAGAATATATTTAGGTAAGCACCACCTAAATTGTCCTACCTTCTACCTCTCTCCTGTTTTGTTTTCAAAAGTGCTTTACTAAGATAATTTATGGTCCTTCACCTTTGCACTTTTCTTTGAATGCTGCTGTTTCTTTTTATTTGCCACTTTGTAAATATTTCTCATGTGGATATTACTATTTATGTCCAATACATGTGGAATTTTTTAAATGACAAAAATGAAAGGAGTAAAGACACTTTGAAGTACATTTTTACACATAGAGAAAAAATTATGTGTGGAAACAGTCTTCAAATCTGGGTGCTGGTAACCTAATTATGAAAATGCTTTTGAAAATTTGTGTTTAAAGTTAGAAAGTTGGACTTGAATGCAATTGGCATACATATAATGGCCTCATTGATAATAAAGCCATGCTACTGTGGTATACCAGGTTTAACACTGAAAAAGATGTGGGTTTATATTTTATTCTTAAGGTAAGATGCTATTAGGAAACAGAGTCCACATTTTCTGTTTTAAATGGTGTTTTGGATAGTCTATGTGTTTTGCCTGAAGCATTGAAGTGCAGTAAGCTAGCCATGGTGAGCTGGCTGAGGTTTGGGGAGGCTGTAGACCTCTTGATTATATTTGTCCTTTTTAATTTTAAGTTCCACTTTAACATCCCTTAAGTCTGATATTTTTGGACAATATCTAATGGAGAAACAAAGCGTCTCCCTCTCTCTCTCTCTCTCTCTCTTTTTTTATCCTTAACTGGTATTAGAATCAGAATTCTTTTATATGTGAGAAAGTAATTTTTAATGACAGTTGACAGTTCCAAGATCTTACTATTTGTATTGCTTTAGTATATGTGCTGGTTTGGAGCTATTATGTACCCCAGAAACACTATGTTCTTTTAATTCAATCTTGTGGGGGCAGACTATTGTGGATAGGACTTTTTCATTAGGTTGTTTCCATGGAGATGTGACCCACCCAATTCAAGGTGGGTCTTAATCGTCTTTACTGGAGTCCTCTATAAGAGGATGAAAGGCAGAAACATCAAGAGAGAGAGTTGAGAGAGCAATGCCAGGAGATGCTAAGAGAGGATCTACAGATGCTCAGAGAGAAAGTCACTGGAATCAGAAGAGAGAAGCTCAGAGAAGCTAAGATATGTAATCCAGAGTTTGCCCCTGGGAGAAGCTAAGGGAGAAGCTAAGAGAGAAGCTAAGACAGAAGTTCAGAGACATTTTGGAGAAAGCCACAGAAACCAGAAGCTAAACCCAGGAGAGGGCCAGCAGACTCCTGCCATGTGCCTTCCCATGTGATAGAGGAGCCACTATCCTCCAAAGATGCCATTGGCCTTTCTTCAGAGAAGTTATCGTCCTGTTAATGACTTAATTGGGACATTTTCATGGCCTTAAACTGTAAAATTGTGAACTAATAAACCCCATTTTAAAAGCCAATCCATCTCTGGTATATTGCAATCTGGCAGCTTTAGCAAACCAGAACAGTATATCATGAGTGGCTGTACTAACCCCCTTATTCTAGCTTCCCTTTCTCTTCCCCCTTCCTCCAATTACACCGTAATAGTAGGCTTTAGAGGCAATTATGCCTGTTTTTACAAGAAGGAAAGAAAGGATGCTTGAAACAAACAAAACATTTATTAGAACCTAGTTAAATAAACTATGGTTTATTTTTACAATGAAATAATATCCATTTTTAATAAGAATGAGAAAGCTTCATATGTGCTGCTTTATATGTATTGATACATATATACACACACACACATGCACACACATGTACTTGAACACTAAGAAATTTTGGAAAAAAGTAAGAGTGCAGAATATTTGGTGAAGTATCTACCATTTTATGAATAAAAGAATGTTGTGCACATATGTATATATGCATATATGTTTGCAAATATACATTCATGGGATATTTTTGGAAGAATACAATATTAACTAATTAATAGTAGTTGACTTGGGGGAGAGCATAGGGGAGGGAGATAGATGCTTTCCTCTGTATCTTATTGTACCTCTTGGATTTCGAATCATGCATGTGAATTACCCACTCAAAACAAAACAGACAAAAGCAGTGCAATGCGGTAGAATGAGAAAGTGTTTTGTAATGAGACATATGTAAGGTTTGATCCTTGAGCTTATCGCTTAATTGAGTGAACTTAGATAATTTTTGTAACTTCTCTCGATATCAGTTCTCTCACAAGATTTTTGTAAAAATTTAATGACCTAATGGATTTGAAAGCATCTAGCACTTATTAAGAATGCAATAAATGTTACTCTTTTCTTTTGAGGGTAGATCAACATGCAAATGAGATAATCAGTGTCTCTGGTGGCTCAGTCAGTGCTCAGGGAAAGGAGGAAAATTTGTATTGTACATGGTCAGGGAGAAATCTCTCCACATACAACAACAGCCCTTAAAGTCACGCCCTTTGAGAAATGTTGCTTATTTAAGACATGAGAAAAGTAATGGGCAATTTCCACTGTGTCATAGTAAGAGAAAACTAAAAGCAGTGACTCTATTTAGTTTAAACTTCTACATGGTAAATTACCTGAAAGCAATTTAAATCCCCACCTAATAATTTTTCTGATTTCACCAGAAAATGTTGATCTAGATACACAGAACCATATGCAAATTGTGAAACTTTCTTGTTTGCCTTGATAGTTTTTCACTTTTCTTGGCACTTGCCTTAACACATCTACTAAATAAATACCTGTGGGTGATGAAGTTTCATACAAAGCTTTGAGCTCCCTAGAAGAAGATAAATCATATTGTTATTCCATAAATGTCAAGCAATTTTCCTTCACATTAGCACTAGTATGTGCTTTATTCGTGTAAAAGGGAAAAGAAAGGGAACCTATGCATAAGTAGTAAATTAAAACAAGACAACAAAGCTAAGAGATTTCTTTTTACAAAGGGTGAGAGGTAGAGTTATTATCTTGCCAGAAGTTCATATATTAGAAACATGTTAACATGTAACCTGTAAAAGAAAATTTCAATTATACAGGAAACACTGCATTGCAAACAATTTGGGCATTTATTTTAACTTGGGTATTTAGGATCTTCACTTTTGAACAAACATACAACTTCTGTAGTTAAAATTCTATTTAGATGCTTTTGAAAGTGATTCCATTAACTAACATTATTGATAAAGAGGTGATGAATTATGCAATTGGATTTGAATTATTGAGTACTCTTTTTTTTAAAGGTTACAACACATAGAGTTCATGCAGAATCTTAAAAAGAAAATCTCTGTCAAGAACAGGTTAAAAAGGTAGTAAAAATCTATTGTTATTTCACAGGTGAGGAAACTGGGGTTCAAAGCGGTGATGTGGCTTACATAATACTCTACAGCGTGTTAGAGCAAAGCTTTGACTAGAATTATATTCTCTTGCCTGGTACCTCTATTAGACCAAAAGAGGGGTCCCTGCCCTAGGCCCGTGTTTCTGGTGACCCCATGTTTTTGAAAGTGCCAGCTTCAGTGGCTCCCTCTATCAGCTCCTCCCAGCTTGTACCTGGGACAGGTGAGAATCAGCATTGTCATCCAAGCAACATGTCAGGTGATCTTCCAGGGGTGGTAGTGCCTTTCTCCAAGGGCTTTCCAGACCTCTGTTCTTCAATACCACCAGGTCCTTAGGATCAAGGTATTCTTTTGCCTGGAATCATTGCAATAACATTGTGCTCTGACAGGTAGGACTTAGACCATATGTGCTGGTTTGAAGCTGTAATGTACTCCAGAAAAGGCCATGCTCTTTTAATCCATTCTTATGGCTGTAGACTTATTGTAGGTGACATCTTTTGATTAGGTTGTTTCAACTGAGATGTGACCCACCCAATTCAAGGTGGGTTTTAATCCTTTACTGTAGTCTTTTATGATAGGATAAAGGACAGAAAAGGCCAAGAAAGCTTGGAGAGAAAGCCCTGGGAGGAGCTGACAGAGGGAGCCACTGAAGCCAGAAGCTGAAAGCAATGAAACTCAGGAGAGAAGGACCAGTAGATGCCAGCCATGTGCCTTCCCATGTGACAGAGATGTCCCAGATACCAGTGGCCTTTCTTAAGAGTCCAAGCATCATCCTGTTGAGGCTTTGAGCGGGACATTTTCATGGCCTAAGAACTGTAATTTGCCAGTTAATAAACCTCCATTGTAAAAGCCAACCCATTTTTGGTATATTGTTATGCCAGCAGCTTTAGCAAACTGAAACACCATGTAAAGCAACCAATGGATATTTTTTAGGCAAATGCACCCAGGTTTCTTGCTCTGCCACAGCCCCTGGTCGATCCTTTCCTAAGAAAGCAGGGGTGTTGTCAGCATTGAAAGGTCTGTGTGATGACTTCTGGTCTTCAACTACATTTCAGTTCTGACTAACTACTGGAGTTAGGTAAGAGCTAATGGGTCATGGGTTAGGTACGCTCACCCCTATAAAACTTCCCTTCACACACAAGCTGCAAGTTTAGTAGTTCCCATCACCCCCTCAGTTTTGATAATTCATTAGAACAACTTACAGACCTCTGGAAAGTAATATACATGTGATTCTAGTTTTATTACAGCAAAGAAGATTACAAATCAGAAGAAGCCAATGGAAGAGATGCATAGGGTGAGGTCAGAAACGGTGTCAAACACAAAGTTTCTGTGTCCTGTCAAAGATGAATTTAGGCATTTAAAAATTTTTGCTAAAGTTTATCTGGGAAACAAATGATTTGCTAATCAGGCAGTGCCAAAACAAACGTGGTAAGGAGCTCCGCTGAGGGAATAGAAACAGGAAGCTTATATAAGGCAAATATGTAAGCAAGTGAGGACATGTTCTGATTGGTTGATGTTAAATTTCCATTTTACATGTGGGAGGGGGTTTCGAAGAAAGTGGGGAGCATATATATATTGATTAGTATCATGTGTTTGTTCATTCTAATAAGCTATTACTCCTAGACTGAAACTGGTTTATCATCAGGTGTTGCTTATCTGCAGTTCTTTAAGGTATGTTGCATTGTTTCATTTACTTGGAAAGTCACTGAAGATCAATTACTTTGGTCTTCTGAAAAATCCTTTTCTTGGAAAGGGGTCTGTTCTAGTTTGCTAATGCTGCCAGAATGCAAAACACCAGCAATGGACTGGCTTTTATAAAAGGGGGTTTATTTGGTTACACAGTTACAGTCTTAAGGCCATAAAGTGTCCAAGGTAATGCATCAACAATTGGGTACATTCACTGGAGGATGGCCAATGGCATCCGGAAAACCTCTGTTAGCTGGGAAGGCATGTGGCTGGCATCTGCTCCAAGTTCTGGTTTCAAAACAGCTTTCTCCCAGGACGTTCCTCTCTAGGCTTCAGCTCCTCAAAAATGTCACTTTTAGTTGCTCTTGGGGTATTTGTCCTCTCTTAGCTTCTCCGGAGCAAAAGTCTGCTTTAAAGGCCATCTCCAAAATGTCTCTGTAAGCTGAAGCTCCTCTCTCAGTTCCAGTGCATTCTTCAAAATGTCCCTCTTGGCTGTATCTCCTCTTCAAAATGTCACTCTAAGCTGCACTGAGTTCCTCCTGTTTGTCAGCTCATTTATGTGGCTCCAGTGATTTAATTTGGATCCACCCTGAATGGGTGTGGTAACACCTCCATGGAAATTATCCAATCAGAGTCACCACCCACAGCTGGGTCGGGTGCATCTCCATGGAAACACTCAAAGAATAACAATCTAATCAACACTGATACGTCTGCCCACACAAGATTACATCAAAGATAATGGCATTTCAGGGGACATAATACATTCAAACCAGGACAGGGTCCATCCCAACCACACCCATTGCAGGTAGCCATTTTATTTTACATAACAGTCCTCTCCATGTGGAATCAGAATACATCACCCTCCTGGAACATCAGTGTATTCTATTGATCACGGAAGCTCTCCTGTGCTCAGGTATCCAAAGTTTTTATGGGGTTTCATTTCAAAGGCATGATTGATTGAATCAATGCCCTTGTGACTGAACTCAATTTTCAGTGCCCTTTCTCTCCCAGGAGGTTGGGCTGATTTGATGTGAGTCAAAGCTTCAAGCCACTAATCATATGTCCGGTTTTATCTGGTGTGACTGGCCCCCACCATCAGACAACCAGTGCAGTCAGCCCTGCCCTAAATAATCTCATTAGCATAAACCCTCAGGTATGGTCTGGGGCCACAATGAATAACAAAAAACACTGCTATATAGGAAATGTCAAGTATGTAGGGGTTATCTCCTAAGAAGGAGAATAATACCAGCCAAACAATATGTAAGACAATTGTATCCAGGAAAGTAGTGATTATGATCTAAGGAGATCAAGAGAAAACATGATTGGATGGTTGAGCTTTAAGATTCCTAATAGTAAATTTAACATGACCAGAAGAGGAATTATTGTTTACATTTTATTTCATTTTCCAGATAAGATTTATATCATCATCACTGAAGAACAGTAACAATCTTTGAGGGCATTACTGGAAGCCAGTATGCAGCTGGATGATGCAGGGTCACAGCCAGTATTGTGTAAGTGGTATTAGGGAAGTGCATAAAGTAGAAGATACATACAGCTTAAAAACAAAAAGCAGGTTGCAAAAAACCATGGCTTGGAAAATGGGAGCATAGGAGTGGAAGCTAGTTTGTCTCCCTGGAACAAGTAAAAAACAACCAGGAACAACTAGTAAACAGTCTGGAATAACTGAGGGGCACAAACGTGACTGTCCACTCATCATTATAAACCAGCCTGAATTGGGAGGAATGCCCGAGGTCACGGCATAAAATCTGTAAGTAAAAACTACGGATCCAAGCCAGGAGCCCCCTCACCCCATGGCCCGAACTGCAAAGCCTCATGGTGCTAGAGAGCAGCACTCTCTGAGCAAGCAAACATAGCTCAGCTGAGCTTCAACTGGGGTTTTAATTGGCAAACATGGACTGCTCAATACAAGATACACTCCCCAACAAGCAGACAGAGGCTTTTGGTGACAAATGACCATGGAGAGCCAGAAGGTGTCCACGGACTGGCCCTGAAGGGGGTTTTATGTCCCTTTTTCAGCTCAGTGGAGAAAGCCTCAGCCATTTTCAGTTCCCAGTGCTCTGACTCAGACAAGGGTGGAGATAGCACAGGCAGAGACACCATTCAAATGCTAATGACCTCTCCTTATGGGGTGTATCTTCCCTAAGAGGAAAAAGGTGGTGCCAAGCTCTACTACCTGCCTTCCATTCAGAACCAGACCCCAGAGCTGGGGGAAAACAGCCATGAGCCACACTTCCTTACACTAGTCTGGAGCTACAGGCTAACAGATGTTACCTGCTGGGTGGAAAAGCACAGTGACTTGAGGCCTCACAGGGTGTACCAATCTTCTAGGGCACACTCTCAGGGAAACTGGATACTGAATATTTCTTTGTTTTGGGACCTAAGCCCATTCTGATCTGGGAAAACCTGATTGGGGCAACCATGGAAACCAGATGCCTAGACAAGAGACAACTACAACATACACTAAGAAAAATGAAGTTATGTCCCAGTCAAAGGAACAAACATACACTTCAACTGAGATAAAGGAATTGAAACAACTAATGCTAAATCAATTCAAAAAGTTTAGGAAAGACATGGCAAGAGAGATGAAGTGTATAATGAAAACACTGGGCATACATAAGGTAGAAATCAAAAGTTAAAAAAAAAAAAACAACTGGAATAATCGATGGAAATGAAAGGCACAACAAAAGAGATGAAAGACACAATGGAAACATACAGCAACAGATCCCAAGAGGCAGAAGAAAACAGGAGCTGGAGAACAAGACACCTGAAAGCCTAGACACAAAAGAACAGATAGAGAAAAGAATGTAAAAATATGAGCAACATCTCCAGGAATTTAAGGACAAAACAAAAGGCAGGAATGTACCTGTCATTGGTGTCCCAGAAGGATAAGAGAAGGGAAAAGGGGTAGAAGCAATAATAGAGGAAATGATCAATGAAAATTTCCAATTCTTATGAAAGAGATAAAATTACGGATCCAAGAAGCACAGCATACCCCAAACAGAACAGATATGAATAGGTCTATGCCAAGACACTTAATAATCAGATTTTCAAATGTTAAAGGCAAACAGCAACTCCTGAAAGCAGCAAGAGAAAAGCGATCCATCACGTACAAAGGAAGCCTGGTAAGGCTATGTGCGGATTTCTTAATAGAAACCATGAAGAAGTGGGGTGATATATTCCAGATGCTGAAAGAAAAACCACCAACCAAAATCCTGTATCCAGCAAAACTTTCCTCCAAATATGAGGGAGAGCTTAAAATATTCTCTGACAAACAGACAATGACAGAGTTTGTGAACAAGATACCTGCTCTACAGGAAACTCTAAAGGGAACACTACAGACAGAAGGGAAAAGACAGGAGTGAGAGGTTTGGAACACAATTTTGGGAGATAGCAGCACAACAATGTAAGTACACTGAACAAAGATGACTGTGAGTATGATTAAAAGAGGAAGGTTAAGACCATGTGGGACACCAGAACGAAAGATGAAAGATAAAGACTGGAACTGTATAGCTCAGCGAAACCTAGGGTGCTCAATGATTGTAATAAAAGGTACAAATAAATTTTTACATGAGGTAGAACAAATGAATGTCATCATTGCAAGGTGTTAAAAATAGGGTGGGATTGTTGGAAAAATACAATAAATGCAAACTAGAGACTATAATTAACAGAAACATTGTATTATGCTCCCTTTAATAAAACAAAGGCAATATACCAAAGCTAAATACATATGGGGGGGGGGAGGAATAGGGGAAGGGTATGGGACTCCTGGCATTGGTGATGTTGTCTGACTTTTTATTCTACTTAGTTTAATGCTATCTTTCCTTTTGTTGCTTTCTAGCTGTCATGTTTTCTTTTTCTCTCTCTCTCTTTTTCCTTTTTCTTTTGTTTCTCTACCTTCTTTGAATCTTCCTCCTTCTTTGTGGAAGAAATGGAGTGTCCTTAGATAGATAGTGGCAGTGATGCTGAATACATAAATACGTGACTATACAAGGAACCAAAGATTGTTTACTTAGGACGAAATGTATGGTGTGTGAACAAAACCACCTTAAAAATAATGGGTTGATGAAGAAACCTTGAGAGCACGATATTGAGTGAAATAAGACAGACACATAGGGACAAATATTGCAGGGTCTCACTGATGTGATCTATAATATGTAAACTCATAGACATGAAATATAAGTTACCAGGATATAGAACGAGGCTAAAGAATGGGGAGTGGTTGCTTATTATGAGCAGAATGTTCAACTAGGGTGAATTTAAACTTTTGGAAATGGACAGAGGTGATGCTAGCATGTTGTGAGGATAACTAACAGTGCTGAATGGTGTGTGAAGGTGGTGGAAAGGGTAAGCTCAGAGTCATGCATGTCACCAGAAGGAAAGTTGGAGGTTAAAAGATGGGAATGCATAAAATAAAACAGTGAATCTTGTGGTGGACAGTGTCTGTGATTAACTGCACAAATATTAGAAATCTCTCTCACAAACTAGAACAAATGTATGACACTATAACTAGAAGTTAATAATAGAGGATTATATAGGAAAAAATATATACCTGTTGTAAACTATATACTACAGTTAGTAGTATTTTAATGTTCTTTCATCAATAGTAACAAATGCACTATAAAAACAATGAATCAATAATGGAGAGGGGGTGGTATGGGAGGATTTGAGTTTCCTTTTTTTGTCTTTATTTCTTTCCTGGAGTAACGAAAATGTTCTAAAAATTGAAAAAAAATAATTGTGGTGATGGATGCACAGCTGTATGACGGTACCCTGGACAATTGATTGTACACTTTGGATTTTTAGAGTCGTATGGTATGTGAACAATCTCAATAAAAAAAAAAAAAAAAGAATGAACTATGAGCCCCCATCAAATAATTCTGAGAAAGGAGGAAAACAAACAAACAAACAAACAAACACAAAGTAAACCCATGGCTTTGTGAATGTAGCAGCAGTGTTACTTTTTTCTCACGAGGGATATATGAAATAAACCAAGAATACTGCATTTGACAATAAAGTACAGGAAAATATGATTCTGATTTTTGCATCTGAACATGAAAACGCAGCACCTGGAAAATATGCACAAGCTTAAGATGCATTCATTGGTCGTTGAACAATACCTAAGTCCCTCTTCTCTATTCATTCTAAATTTTCATTGATAAAACATTATACCCCATATGGGCTCATGAATTTTTAATACATTTTCAAATAAAATTGCTTACATAAGCAAGATATTTGTGAAAATATTTACTTGAAATTTTTTTCCTTAAATGTACAATCAAGCAGAATTATAGCATTACTCTTTAATATTATTAAATATTCAATAACTGATAGCTTTAAATTTCATGTGAAATAGGAAAAGTTTTAAAAATAAAACAGTACAGGAATGTACATTATGAAAAGTAACTGTATTCTGCCCTGTTCTGCCTACAGCCAACCTCTAGAGACATCCTCCATTATTTAACTTTGCTTGGGTGATTATTTCTTAAACCAGATCATAGGGTTTTTAAGTCATTTGCTGATTCATCGTGTTTATTCTCTATTGACTCCCTAGTATCAAAGTCAAACATAGAGATACCGTTTATGACTTTCTACCTTCATTCTCCTGTCCTCTTTCTGTATTTTGGATAGTTGGCTAATTGTTAATTTTAGATCTTCAGTTTACTGCCTTTGTCAATTTAAATAACATACCCAAATAATCTACCTAAACATTGATCTATTGTATCAATTTAGATTGTATCACCTGACTGCTCACTATATAAGTTGAGGACATTTGTACCACCACACTTTCTTGCATCATTTCATTCTTTTCTACTTCCCAAATCCTGTTATTTAACAATGTTTGTCCTAATCCATGTGATTTGCATTTTATACCATAATTAAGCCTTCCAATTTGCTTACGGGTTAACACTAAAACTAAAAATTCCATTAACAGTATTTGCATCATTATATTATATAAATATTGTTTAGTAGAGAGCCCTGTGGTTTGCTGGGATTACATTTCTTTCTTTTAAGGTTCAATGTTAACAATATGCCATATAAGAGAAAATGCTTCTGGTGCCATGGTATCATGGTGTCATGATCAAATAAATTATTTTTCTTTTTTTTTTTTTTTTTTTTTGTACTTTGTCAATTCTTAAATATGGTGTCTTTTTTAGCTTCCAGTTTGGACCTTAAATTTCTGGCACAGCTTTCTCTTTAATTGGCATTTCTTTTTGACTTTCTTTTTGCTTGTTGAAAAAGAATATGGTACTTTCATCGTATCCTTTCATTAATAAAGCTTCTCAATCATATTAAGTATTGCTTGGATGCTTTATTCCAAAAGACACGAGTCTGGACCATGCTGTCCTCCTGCTCCTAACAGAATAAGATGTTATCTGGACCTGCACAACTTTTATAAAAGACTTCCAATGTACTTTTAGTGCTGGAAATATTTTCAAATTTTTCCTCATAATGGTTTGGCTGGTTTTCAAAATCTAGGTTCAAAATAAGTTTCCTTTGGAATCTTAAAGCTTTATTTCATTGTCTTCTAGTATCCAGTTCCACAGATGCCAGTTTGATCATTTCATTACATTATATGGATTTTCTTTTATGTTTTTGATGGATGTAAAATAATGTTCATCCTTGATATTCTAACATTTTGCAACATTTTGGATTATGGGTCTTTATTCTTTAATATTATTGCCAAAAATTATGACACTTTCATTTAGAAAAAAATATATTTTTTGCAAAGTTTTTCCATAAAAGGAACCTAGTACTTGTTATATTATTCCTTGTATCTTTCATAATTTTAAAATTTATCAAAATTTTCAAAAAGATGGATGGAATTTAAGTTTACTTCCTCAAAAAGGTCACCTTACTTGTGTCTCATTCTTCTATCCTCTGTTACAGGACCCTGTTTGTTTCCTGCCATAGCACTTAACAAAATTTATATTTGTTTTATTATCTGTTTGCCTACTGTGTGTTTAAACTGTATATGTAAGTTTAATGAAGTCAGATAACTAGTACACTTCTAAAATCTCCTCACCATCTCAGTCCTCACACTCATTGATAAGTGCTTTTGTTTACTGAGAAAACAGAAGCAATCACAAAAGCATGTTTCAATATGCTCCTACCAACCTACCTACCCATGGATTGTCCTCCCTTTATTACTTGGAAAGAACTGTCTTTGCCCCTATCTAAGTCCATTCCTTCTACTTTTGCACTAGAGTCCATTGTTTCTTGGCTTCTCAAGGACATCACTTGAGTAATGGTCTCCTCTTTCAAGCATTTTTACATTTTCTATTTTTATTGGTCATAAGAATACAAGATTGTTGTAATAATTCCATCAATAAAAAACAAAACACAATTTCATCCCCAGCCACTTCTACATTTCTATGCCCCTTACAACTAAACTCTTTTAAAAAGTTGTCTGTACTCAGTGTCCCCACTTCCTGTCCTTCCATTGTTCTTGAACTAATTTTACAGGTTTTTTTTTTTCTTTCTAGTATTTATTTAACCCTTTCCTTTCTTTCATCCTCCATGCTTTCTTCCAAGAAATCCCACGGAGTAAATATTGGATATCCCTGGCTGCTAATTTAGTTCTCTTGTTTTATCTGTTGTATTTTCATTTCTTTGTCTTTTTGTTCTATATTTTTGAAGAATTTTCTTGACTATATGGTCCAAGTTGCATATTTACTTTTCTTTATTTTATCAATTATAAAATTGATCAAATAATTCCCTGATTATTTCTTTTTTGTAATGTATTTTTCATTTCCTATTTAAACTATATTTGAAACTCTATGAAGATAGTAATAAGAATTTTTAAAAGTGCTATTTTGTGTCCCAAATTCATTTAAGTCAGTTTTTCTCTGTCTACCTCAGTTCTTCTCTTTCATGCTACTGGTTTGGTGCTGGTAAATACTGATTGCATATGTATCTTTTAGAGGATTGATTATTATTCCCAGTTGCTTGTAAGAATTTCCTTTGTGGTTACATATATGGATAGTACAAAAAGTTCTGTCCCTTTTTCCTTTCATGGGAAGGGTGAATGAAATGTGCAATATGTATTCCTAGTGAGCAAAAAGGCCTGCTCCTGTTTTCCTTCCATGGGAAGGGTGAATAAAATGTGCAATAGGTAGATGAGCAGGATTTTCTGGTGGTAGAACACCTCACCAACTAAAAGAGCCACTAGACTGGGAGATCTTTATTTCCAGAAATAAGAAGTCTTTACTCTCACGTATTGGTACTATGGCTGCACACTTCTCCCCTGGATTTCATTCAGTTGTTTTAGAGGTCAGCATTCTGTTTTTGTTTTGTTTTTGTTGTTCTTTTTCTACATTTCGTTTGTTTATATTTGAGAAAGACATATGGGATAGTGTGCAGTACCTAGTTTTTCTATAGACTCTCCCAACTATTTTTCAATATCATATTTTATTACAGACTTCCTTGCTTCCAATTTCACATCCTGAAATTCTCTTAGCTCTTCCTAGATGATTCATTGCTATCTTATTTGTGTTTTTAACTAGACCTTCTTCTTGTACTGCTTTGTCAGGCCACATGCCCCAATCTGTTCTCCTTTGTCCATAAATGTGTTGCAATCTCTTTTCTGTTTATGTTCTGTGAACATCATTGTTCTCTTATGTGAGTTTGCCTCTTTTGTATTTTGAAGAATGGGAAAGAATTAAACCTGAGTCTTTAATCATTGTCTTCTAGTATCCACTGCCACTGATGCATTTTTTGAACATTCCTTTTTAAGTGTTGTTGGCTTTCATTCACCAGAAAAAAAATGATATAACAACTCATTGGTCAAAGAACAGATATTTTAGTAGATGGGATGGAAAATAATTTGTTTACTATTGAAATAAAAACAAAACCTGATCATTATAAGACTTCAGATAGATGAATAGATAGATAGATAGATAGATAGACAGATAGATAGATGATAGATAGATTCTGTAAAGATAAAACATTCAATGTGATGCCCCAAATTAAAAAGTTATTTGAAGGAAATATAGGTGAATGTCTTTAGATATAGATGTGGGGAAGAATTTTAAACAAAACTTCTAAAGCATACACTGTAAGGTGAACAAATATATAGGAGATTATACTAAAAATTAAGAATTAACATAATGTGTTTAGAAAGTAGCAAAATGCATGAAATGAATTGATAAGTGACACAATGGAAAAAAGGATTACAATATCTAAAACTAACACAGTATAAATCTTTAAAATATTGAAGAATTTCCTGAAAATCAGGGAGAAAAATATAGTATCCCAGTAGAAAAATGGATAAATGGTTTGAGAGGAAATTTTCACAAAAGAAAAAGGTTCTCATAAAAAGGTCAGCCTAGTAAACAAATAAGATATAAAAACTCGGAGAAAGACTAATTAGGACAGCAAATAAAAATCATTTTACATACGTCATACTTGCAAAGGTTGGATAGTGACAAATATGGGCAGATATTTGGAATGTACAACCCTCACACATTGTTTCTGGGAGCACAGACTGGTGCGACCATACTGGAAAACAATTTGGCACTTATTTAAATTAATCATGCATATCCATGACCCAGTAATTTTCATACACGTTTGTAAGGGAACACATTGGAGGTATTTAATGTTGCATTTTATGTAGTGTCAGGAAATGAAAGGCACATTGTGTGTATGTCTGGCAAAATGGATAGGCAAAATGAAGGGCAGATGAAATATGTAGTAATATGAATAATATGGAATGGATTTAATGTTTACTTTACAGCATGAATAGATCATAAAAATAGTGTGAAGTGGAAGAAAGCTCAAGAAATAGAATGAAACCAATAATTCATTACTGCAGAACTGGCCAGAATATGTGTACCTAGAGACTGCCCCTATATTTTTGCATGTGCTGGCACACACTTGGCCTTGCCTTTGTATTGAGGATGGGAGCTAGTGTGTAATAAATTCACCACCACCAAGACTCCTTCCTCACTTCTACTTTGCCCCTTGGCAATTCCACCTAAGCTTTATCATTCCATGATCCCTTCGGCAGAATCCAAGTCTTTTCCTTGGGTTAGAAGCTTGCTTCTTGCTGTTATAGGGGTGCAAATGGATTGACTCCAGGAACAGCACTTGTTTTGTTTTGATGGTTTTTGTATATATTTTGTAGAATATAGTAGCTATTTTTATGGAGTTTAATTTTTGTAGTACAAGTTCTAGAGACAAGTTGTTTGAGTTCAAATCCCAAATCTATTAACTGGCTCTCTAGCCTTGAGGAATAATTATGGAACTCTCTGGCAATGTTTTGGCAGGGATTAAATGATTTAATCTGCACAAGGTGCTGGGTTTGGCACAGAGTACACACCCTATAAAAGGTATATCAACATTAAGTAGGAGTATTTAGCAGGAATATATATTAGAGGCAGAAAATACTGTCTATCAGTGTCAGGTCACATAACTGAGAACAGATGGTGCAGATAGGAAATTAATAGACCAAGAGAAAAATGTGATTGCATTCCTAGCATTAATACCCAGTGGCATGTATTTTCGAAGATGTCAATTGTTAATCCACTCAGATATTCATTCAGCAATTATTAAGTGAGCACTTTTAATATATATATATATAATTATGTATGTATTATAAATGTATACATACATAAAATATACATGTATGCATATACATATTATAAGTGCTCAAGTATAATATGTATACTACATATATATTTTATATATATATGTATACAAACACACACATTTGTATTAGGCATTTATTCAACTTTTATTTATTTATTCAAGAACTATTTTATTGCATGCCTGTCATTTGCAAGGTGCTGTTCTATTAAACATTTGGGTTTTATCAATGAAGAAAAAAGATATGATTCCTGAATTCAGAATGTCAACCTAGAGGCATGATTCCACCACCTTATGAGTAAGCTCTTATCTTGCTTATAAATCATAGACATTTCAACTCCATATGTGGAAGGATGCATATGCACTTCCAGTAAAAAGAACTGGAAAGTTAACAATAAAAACAAGAAGTTGTTTGACCCTTTTGTGAGTGCTCAGGATCTTCAGTTTAGGTGCATTTGACGGGAAGGGAAGGTGCTTGGAGGAGACAGGGGAGTGTGTGCTGTGTCAACTCCAAACGAGACTAACACTCCCACAAGGTAGAGGAGAATCTTAAAATCATACCTGCATACCTGTGCTGGCATTAGTCAAGACAAAGCATTCTATGGATGAATAAACTAAGAGATTAAAATCGGTTTCCCACTATCATGCAGTAGGTTGCTGGTGCTAGCGGGATTAGACCAGAAGGTCTTTGAATCTCAGTTTAATGCAATACTCAGTAAGTTGTGAAGGTGTAGGAAATGAGGCCCTCTTTTGGAGAGAAATCGTCCATTACATTCAGGGCAGTTTCTAAATTATGAACTTATTTAAACAAAATCTTTATAGAATCATTACACAGGGATTTTTTCTAGTACTCTTTAGTCTGCCATATAAATATTTTATAGTGCTTTCTGGGTAAAAATCTGTGTGTAAATTGCTAGTTGGGTTAGCTGATAACAAAACAAAACAAAATAAAAAAAAAATGTAGACCCTACTCTTGGGTTGCTTATGATCTTATATGGCAAAAAAAAAAAGCCAAAAAAACCAAAAAAACAAAAATAAACAATCCTTTCCACACACACTTAGAAGTCAGTAGGTAATGCTATGGGTTTTCAATGTTAGAAGAGATAAAAAAAAATCTCACTGGAAGATCAGGAAGAAATTCCTGAAGTAGATGAATTTTGATCTGAACTTTTAAAGTAGTGACAGTCACATGTTGACAAAGAGCTCATGGGTGCCTGCTTTGGGAAATATTGGAGACAAAAGACAGGGGAGCCTGTGCCTGAATGTATTAACAATATCATATAGAGGACAACACTAATATAATCATTTCAGAAGTTGATTTATGATTACAAATTTGATTAATGTTGTAAAGGAGAAGTGTACAGTGACATGAGAAGGTGGAGCAGGAGACTCTAAAGTAACATGTGGGCACGAGAACGGCTGCCAGGATCAATGACATGGAAAGGAGACCACAACAAAGTACTGCAAGGAGAAGGAGAAAAAGGTGCAAAGACCATATTTTGCAATGGAACATTGTGGTTATCCACACTCAGGGAAACAGGGGAGATGGTATATAGACTGTTAGGGAAAGGATGGTTCAAAATCGAGCTGGAGAGCCTGGTCGAGGCCAGAACAAGCACAGATGTACAGAAGAGGTTAATTTGATTTAGTTCCCCATTCTTCTCTAGCACCTTATTCTACCTCATTTTTCTCCAAAGCAATGATTCACACTTGAGATATACTCACTTATTTGTTTTCTGTTTGTCCCTTCCTAATTTCCCTTCAGGCAAAATTTTGGTTTGCTAACTGCTACAGTATTAGTCCTGGAACTACTACTAGTGGTTGAAACTTTAGTAGCTCTCACTATATCCCAGGTCCTGTTCTAGAAGCTCTACATAAATTAGTCCATCTAATTCTCACAACAACCATAGGTGGCAAGTACTATTATTATCACCACTTCACAGAAGACTACACTGAGTAACATAAAGGCTAAGTAACTTGTCCAAGATCACAGTGTTAAAAGTAGAAGAACCAACGTTCAAGTTCAGGCAGTCTGCTGCCTCAGCCCCTGTTCTTGAGGTAAATCTATACAGCCAGGGTCTTGGAGTCCTGTGTAGCACCTTGTGGGTGGTATAAAGTAAATGAGAAACTGTTAACTAGTTTGTCTTCTGTGACTGTTTATTTATTTGTTTTTGCCCAGGGTAGAGGAATGTTACATGATACATTTTCTTTCAGAATCATGAATATATTTTTTAATTGTGAGAAATTGAATGGATGGAATGGATGGACGTTTCCAGTGAACTCATGGGGACTGTTTAACGAATTGAAATTCACCTGTATTGCCCGTGGCATGAAGTATATGTAGAGCATCAGAATATATTATGTATGTATGTATATATATAAATGACTAGAATTCCGGATTATAAAACTTCTGTTCTAAATTAAATCTATTGCCAATTCAGATCTTCTTAAAGGGTTAGCTATACCACTTTACAAAGATGATATTGTGTCTGTCATTTAGGAAAAAATTAAATGACAATTAAGTTAAAGACTATGTTTTGTAATCTTTGATCCCCAATACATAACAGTTGCTCATTACTAGATGAATGAATGATTTAAGAGTGAAAATAAAAGGATTAATATTTCTTTGATAGATATTAACCCTATTTTGATTATTGAGATACTATAATCTCAACCAGGAATGATTTTCCTTCTTGCCCCTTTCCTTCCTTCAAAAGCTCAAAAAATGAGGTTTAGGTGAGAAGGGTAACAAGTTAAGCTATGAATTATCTGAAAGGCTCACTGAATACATTTTTCAGTAACATACTGCTGTGCATAAACTTGACTTTTCAAACCATTTATCATGAGGACAGGGATAATGAAAGCAGCAATAATTTTTTCAGCTATTTATACTCCAGTTTCCAAAATGCTGTACAGTCTGTAATCCCGATAGTATCCCTGGATAAGAAGGGAACAAGCAGGTCTGTATTTTACTGTTGAAGAAATTAAGCCCCTGAGAAATAATAGAATACCACTGAGTTTTTGGAAAAAACTGCAATTAGATACCTGTCCTTCTGGTTTGAGCTTGAATGCGTTAGCCACTAATCTATATGCCTTTTGGACCGAAGGGGATGGCTCACTATACAAACGGTTGTGTTCTCTCACTAGGTACTTTCCAGCCATGGGAATTAATCTTTAATTTGCTCATCTCAAAAACAAACGCTTTCTGACTGGGCTTATAGGGTGAATGTCTGGCATTAATAATATGCATCCTTTCAATTAGTCCTGAATTCATCACATTAGACCCAAAATAGTATTGATTAAGAGATTAAAGCCCCATAAGGTATGCAGACAATTTTATTAGTTCCCTAGAGGTGTCATGACATTTTTCTAAAGAAAAGATTTTCCATTGTGTACCAATATCTGAACCTTTTTATGGAAATGTGGTACATTTTCCAATTTTATTAAATATTGTCTCAAGTTATTAATTTGTAATAAAGAGAGTGTTGCTAAAATTCTCACATTTGGGCATTGAGGGCAATTTGACATCTAACTGGTATCTTGCAATGCATCTTCTCAATAAAATGCCATGGAGTTAAGAAAAAAAGGGCAATAATTTTTAACACAGAAAATATAAACTGATAATATAAAACCCTCATGCTAGAATCAGACACCAACTGATATTAGTAAAAAGACAAATGGACTTTTATTGGAAGACTTCTCCATTACCTACACTTCAACTCAGGATTCATCTTGGCTTACCTTCCTGGTACAAATCTCTAGGGAAAAATGTAGAGAGATATTTTGTGTTTTCACCATTATCCCTCCACTGATTCAGAGACATAGGGTCTATTAGTCCGTAAAGCTGAGCATTCCTCCCCATTCGACTTTCATAGATAGATACGGTACTCCTCTGAAGATCTTCCAACCAATATAGAAAGAGAAACTAACATGCCAGAAAAGAACTGACAATAAAACCAAACTGGGGCAACAGTTGCACTATACATTCTTGGAGATAGAAGCCCCACACACTCCACCCCATCTCCATGTAGGGGTAGAGGCAAAATAAACTGTTTTCTTGGTAGCAGTGCATCTGGGGAACTTCCTCTTTGGGGTCCTCAATTGTACATTGGTTTCAAGTATCAAAGAGTAAGGCAACAATGGTAGGAAGAAGATGACACGACAAGGGGTGAGAACTTGCTAGAAATGGGACTTTGCATTGATTGTTGTGCACATCATCATCATGGTCTGCGTATGTAGACCTTGAAGAAAGGTTTGATTATAGACAAATGGACAGAAAGTCCAAGGGGAATCCACTGACACTGTTCTTTTAAAAAACGTACAAACAATAAAGGGAAAACAGAACAAGGTGACAAAATATCGCGAGTGTATCATAATTTTAGCACTTGTCTGTCTTTTCCCAGTATCTCCCCATGCAAATACTAATTAGAGATGTTTAAATCCCAGATTCAAACATTGATCCCTGAAACAGAATGTAAGCCTATCACATACTTTCTGCTTGCTACAAGTGGCTTCTCCTTACTTTTGCTCATCCTGATTCTATTTCCATGTTTATTTCTATATCATGCTGCCAACACTCGTCTCTGGTTCCTTTTTCTCTGACAACATATTTCAGACACTGTTGCCTTGTTTTACCTTGTAGCCCTCTTTTGGACACAATTCTTGTACAAACCCTCCAGCTCCATCTACAGTAACCATAAATAATACTTATTCTGGTTCTGTAGGACTCAAGTGAAGTGAATTTATCAAATAGGTGATAAAGTAAATAGAAGAACTTCAGATGTCGGTATTGAAGATTATGAAATAACATATTTTGTTTGCTTATTGAACCATCAGTGAAAGTTTTTATTATACTAAGATTTCAGTGGGTCATGGCAGCTCTGAAAGTTTTATTTTGATTCTTTTAATTTTATTCTTTAGGAATTTTGTTGTTATTTAGCATTGAAAGGTTATAATATCTTTGAAGTTAAGTTTACTGAAATTTTATAGAAGAGAACCCTATATAAGTCTGAAAAGTATAAGGAATCATTAATGATCCTTCCTAACATTTATCTTTTGGATTAAAAATCTTTTGCACAGGAACTATTATCTAATTATGTGTTCTGCAAAACACCTACAGAACTTAATGCATACATATTTGAAAGTACAAATTAAGTAAATTAAAATTGTAGTGTTCTCAACTAAGAAAATGAATAAGAAATGTTTTAAATGATTTGTTTATAAATGATAAAGAAACACTAGTTTTTAATCCTAGATGAGGATCTTTGTCATTTAATCAAGACTTTCATGATTTTCAGATCTCATGTTCTATGTCTGTCAAATGGATCATGCTAATCAAGCTCCATAGACAATTTACAATAAGCAATGGTTCAAGAAATTGGATACTACATTTCTTGTCTTAGAATTTTGTCAAAAGCCTCCAAACGAAAAACTGCAATTGTGAGGTATCTGTACAGTAGAGAAAACAGCACTCAACAGCAATAAATCTTTTCTTGATAAGTCATTGGCCAAGTGGAGACCATGGAAGATGATAGATTGAGCCGCCGTGAAGACACCCCACCGACAAGACAGGATACTTTTATGAGATCTTAACCAGAAGCCAGTCTATGGGGCTGTTTCCCCACAAGCAGGATCTGTGAGGACTGGAATAACATGTCAAGAAACTACACCCCCTGAAAGTGTCAGCTTTCTAACACTTGCCAAACTGGGAATCAGTGACAAGCCCATGCCAGCCAGCAGACAAATGTTTAGCAGAAGCAACTAAGATAAACAGAAAGACAAACATGCAGACATTTTACCCCTTTCCCCTAATATTTCTACCCTCCCCCCCCATCAACATTGAATGCTCCAGAAAAGGAAGACACAAGAAGGTGGACCAGGAATAAAAGACAGGACCACAAGTGTTTTTATCCCCACTGAATTAGACCTGGGGGTGGAGGGTGCAGATGTGGGTGGAGGTGCAAGTAAAAGGGAGAGGCTTTGAATTAGATGTGAGAAAGAAGTGTGGTTTAGACTTCACATGACTCGTTCATATGTGGAAGTAACTAACTCGCTTATATAACACTGTTATGCCCAAGACCTCATCAACTGGCAGAAAAAGTGGTAAAATAGAGCATATTTGAAGGCAGTGGTTGGAGAAAAATGAAAGCATTTCTTTATACCTCACTAAGTGCAGAATATTCGATAATTTCTTACTAAATCGATATTGTTGGTACTTGGGGATAAATGTGAAATAAGATGAAGATACTATGAGTAAATGCTTTGCCAAGTACAGTCCAATGTTCCACCCTTTGTACTACCTTGCAGAGTGGGGCTGACAAGATTGAATGCTTTTCCAGTGATCAGGATTTCAGTTTAGGTTCAAAATAGTTGACTTTTAAGATGAGCAATTCCTGTCCAGGCACTGTGCTAGGCCACGTGTTGAATGGAGAGGCCAATTCAGAACACATATTGAAAAAACAAGCTTCAAATATTGGAAGAACAGAGCTAAGAAATTATTGTTGAAGGAAGAAGTAGGGATTCTATTTGGAATCAGGAAGGCAAGAATAGAGAATCGCATGACAATATCTCCTGTAAGAAAGGCTGAACAGATGCCAAGGAGAAGCCATCTTTGTCAATTACCCTACCCACTGCTTGTATATGTGACTTGGAGAGTTGTCACGGGCATGCTGTGAGGGAGTCAAAGGACCTGGGTGTGGGCTTTCCACTCTCATCATGAACACACCTCAGCAATCAAAGTGTCAGTTTTAAAAGTGAATATTTATTTTTATATTGTTTCATATTTCTTATTCAGATTTTTGTTATTGTTTTGTTGAAGCTTTATGCCCAAGAGAAATTTTTTAATATTTTAGATTGAAAGATAATTTTCTAATGATATAATAAAATGAACTTTTAAAAATAAATGTTGTACTGAAACATGGAAAAAAAAGTGAAAGAGGGAGTAGGATTTAGTTAGGTTAAGGCAGAGGTATAAATGGGACTCAGAATCTCTAGATTCCTGTAGTCACAACAGGCTTCCAAGGAATCCTTCTGCCTCCTTGGGGAAAGAGAACAGTGGACAATAAGACTGAAAAAAACAACAAAAACAAAAACAAACATAAACCAAGAGAGAATCCTTGGAAATGGTTGGTAAATTTCATGAGATTTTAAATCCTTCTAATAATTCAGGTAACTTTAGAAAAGTCAATATCTTATTCAGGAACATACTGATGTTTGGATTCAAAGGGGGTTAGGAACTCTATTTACTGGCCTAGGGGAAAATGCATTTCTTGATGTTGACTGTGGCCATGCTTGTGCTTCAGTTACTCTAATATTACCTGAATCACAAACTCATGAGAAGCTGCATCTGATAAATAAATTTCCATTCCATAATTTTCCTTGTATTGTATATGATACATACAAATTAACTTACATATGAATAACTTTTTGCCACGTCAGCTTAATTATACATAAATGTTTAGTCATCTTGGGTGTTGTTAATCAGAAAAAGGAATGACATATGAGTTAGGAATCAACAAGGATGCAGACAAAGTCTTGAGATTTAAAATTATCTATCTATCTATCTATCTATCTATCTATCCTTCCATCGATCTTTTGATTTCCAAGCCTTGAAAATGATAAAAGATGAATCTTAGTACTGAATTCTGGTATCTATGGGAAGGAGGAAAATGACACCTCCACAAGTACATCAGCTCAGGCAGAACTCCCCAAGCTGACTTGGGGAAGTAGACATAAAGGTAGAAGAGATCAAAGATATTCCAAGGGGACAAAGTGTGGGAGAAAAAAATGCAAAATTCTGAAGGTAATGATCAAGATAAACTGAATATTTAGTTGGCCAGCCAGGCAAAGAAAAATGTATCTAATTTTCTGTTTCAATGTCAACAAAGCAAAATGAATTCAAATTCATCCCATGGAAATTTCAGGAAACAGGCTAAAAAGAAATAGGAAGAAAATGCTTAAGGAATACTAATAGTACAGTCCTTATTAGAATTTATTCAAGATACATTAAATATATTTTTAAAATGTTTAGTCTGTTATCTTGACTATTTTATTAGCAAGGAAATTCAAAAACACACGCAGAAACATACAGAGAGTCTTTCAGAAGTTCATCACAATTACATTTTATGTTCTTTAATCATGAACTATTTTAAATCCTGTGGTTGCAATAAAAATACTGTATAAAATCCATCCTATCTATCTATCTATCTATCTATCTATATCAATTTATCTATCTATCATCTATCATAATACCCAATCAAAGAAAACTGGTTCTGGATTCTCTCCATCACAGCAAATGCTTCAAACAATTCAAATTACATTATCAAAGTCAAATCAGAAAACCTTTTCTTCCATGTTTTACATCTGGATCTGGATGAGAATGTAGGCAGTCTGGGGCTTCAACTTTGTCCAGATCTTGTCAACTTGGAAGTGGTCAAGGGAATCAGAGATTAGTAGAAGTGGGGTAAAAATCACATGTACTTACTGCACTGAAACTAAACCCTTCCCAGTAAAACAGAGCTTGTTTCCAAGTTCATAATCAAAGACAAAGTAAATGTAGAAATCAAACAGATGGCGATCAAATGTTAGCTTTATTTTTTTAAAAGCTGAATTGAAGGATGGCTTATATTTAGGCCAAGTGGACTTTCTAGTATTTCCATGCTGCGTCTTCCCCTAAAATTACTCTTATTCACTCCATCACAGTGTAAGTAAGCAAACAGCAGGCCCTCTCAGCTAGGATAGACCGCTTTCAGAGAAGAATGCAAGCATGGAGATAATAGACTTTTAAAAACCCTACATGACTGAGACACTCACAAGCAAGCCCTGATTTCAATCTCACCCAACACCTCAGTTACTCCTTCTTCTCCCCAGAAGATTAAATGAGGAAAGCATATGGAGAGAGAAGCCAGGAATAAATGACCCAGATCTGTATCTATAAGATGTTTCTCTCTTTGGAAACATAAGGAGGACTGGCTAAATTATTTCCCCTATTACTCCCTGTCGTGTCTGTTGAGAGCTCCTGGGGAGAGGTGATAGAATATCATGTACCATTATTGCTAGTTTCTACTTTTTTTTAAAAAATAAACTTTGTATTGTGTAACGATTTAAAAGTTAAAGAAAAGTTACAAAGATAAATACAGAGACTCCTATATACCTCTCACTCAGTATCCTCTGTTGTTAAAATCTTACATTATTATGGAACACTGCTCAGGACCAAGAAACTAACATTGATACTTTACTAGACACCTATTTTAATGAAGGGCCGACACCCACGGACAAGATCACTCTTGGTAAGAGGACAACTCGTCCTTCTCATGAATCCTATGCCCCTTCCTCGAGACCTTGTCTTACTCTGATAGTGGAGCCAGGCAACTGATGGGCAGGTAGACAGATAACCTGCTGGATTTAGATCCCAGAGTAAAGAAGAGGGTTCAATATTCCAAAAGATGGGGACATCTTTGTATGTGCAGGCCAATATTATTACAACTAGAAAAATCAATATTTCACTTGAAGATACTGTTATCCATAAGGTGGAAAATTGTTTTTATCCACAGAACCTGTTTCAAATAAACATATATCTTTTAAATTGTAAAATATAACACTAGACTCAGAAGTGCATAATGGAGCAATGAAAACACAGTGAATGTTATAATGTGAATGTCAGTGTACTTACCACCTGATTAAGAAGTACATATTCAATGGGGAATTTTAGGTTGTATGTGTGTTACCAGAATAAAAATGAAAAACAAAACAAAACAACAACAACAACAAAAAATAAAAGAAATGTGCAACACAAATGTACATTATGGACTAGAGTTAGTACTATAATTACAATAATATTGGTCAGCAATTGTAACAAAGTTACCACACTAATGCCAAATGTTAATGATAGGTACAGCTGTTTGTTTGTGTCCATGTGTGTGTGCGGTGGGGATGGGGTCTATTTGAGAGCTCCATATTTCTGAGTGTAAACCTACAATTGCTCTAATAAAAAATAAATTTTAAAAGAGGAGCACATTTTCAGCATCCCAGGACCTCCTAATGCATCAAATCGCTTTCCCCACCCCACCCCCCAAAGGTAATCACTAACCTAACTTCCAAGGCAATTCCTTTCCTTCTCTTTCTTCAAGTAAGCATAGATACTAAACAGTTTAGTGCCTGTCTTTTTATAATTTTGTATAAAATGTATAACTTGTAAGTTCCCTTTTATTTCTGAATCTTATCACTCAACAAATATTTAAAAGATTCATCCAATTTATTACCTATAGTTGCAGCTTGTCATATTCATTACTGTATGCTATTTCATTATATGAATATATTCCAAATTATTTATCCATTCTGCTGGTTTGCTTCCAATTTGGGGTTATTATTAATAATGTTGCTACAAAAATTCTCATACAATCTATAGATGCATAAATGCATGCAATTATGTATATAACTAGGCATTTATGTATATACTGGGGAATGAAAGTGTCAGGTCATAGGTCATAAATATCTTAAAATTTAGCAAGTAATTTCAAGCTGTTTTCTGAAGTGATTGCGCAATTTTGCATCTTACCCAAGTAGAGTATGAAGGCCAAAGTACTCTACATCTGCTCCTATACTTACTATGGTCGGTCTGATTCAATTTATTCCTTGACAGTGTGTACTTGCAAATATTTTGAGGGAAACAAGGCCATTCCCTTTAGTCATATCATATGATCTTGGAAAATGCTGTCTGGACAATAATTCATTTTATATCTCTGGCAGATTTTATGTGATGCAAGGAAATTACCAACTACTCTTCTCTAATGGTAGAATGTAAGTGACTTGGATCATTTTGGTAACGTGTCCAACCATGAATTGTGTTCTACATAGTGTGGGCTAGAGACAGAATGCAACTCTCCATCAGCCCAGCATCTCAAGAACAAGTGAAAACCCCTAATGGAAGTCACTACTTAAACCTTGGAGAGGTAGAACCCAAACAGCAAAGTTCAAAAGGCCAAAAGACTATTAGAGCTCATGGTTACAGAGCCACCCTTTTGGAGACAGAGGCAAATGGGACCACATAAGGACAGGTCAGGATTGTGGAAAGCAATCTGTGTAGAGTGAGGAGCAAAGGGAGTTCCCAGGCTGTGTGGTTGGGAAAGTGGACCTGGTATCAGGAACAACCAGGTGTGCTCAAAGCTTACCTGTATGAATCAGCAGGATGTGAAGCTGGGTTGGTCTGACTTACCAGATAGAGACATGGTTCGCGGGCAGAATCCATGGAAATGCAAAATTAAAAACCAAACACTCTTTTATGAACTTTTGAGCATCTGCTTGATCTAACTAAACTGTTTGCAACAAGGAAAAGCTAACCCATACCTGTAAAGGTTAGGTGGAAAGAGTGAATTACCCATATAAATAAATCATCACATAACCCCATATTAACTGCTTTCAAAATTATCAAAAAGCACAACCTGTTCAATCATGTTTGCTTGAAGAGCATTTCCGGCATCTTAAAATCTGGGATTTATATTTTTGAGGTTGAGGTATTTATGCCTCTTAACTAAAAGTTTGGTCTTTTGTTGTTGTTGTTTTTATGCCTGATTTTCTTTTTTAATCTTACCTGGCTGTTATAGGAGAGGCTGATTAATTTTTCCACATCAAATGATACATTAGAGAGGGAGGAGGCATGTACATAAAAAACGATTGCTTAGCTAAAATCCTGGGAGCAGAAGAAAGGATTTATATTGATAACATAACAAAATAAGGCAAAGTAAATTAAAATGAAGCTCATTTTTTCCCTAACCATTAATTGTTTGGCTTGGGGCATTTACAATTGCAAACAAGTGTACAGTGATGCATCAGTCTGTGCACATAATGCTTATGAATTTCAGAACTTAAATCTCATCCCTGATAAAGCCTTGGGTAAGTCACTTAACTATGCTATATAACTTTCTCCATCTGTACAACAAGAATAATTCTCATATCTCACTGGAATATAATTAATCTTTGGATCTGTAACCATACAGACAGAATTAGGTACAGTGTAGAATCAATTACTATGAAAATTTGGGCTTATAGTATGTGTTATTGAGGATAAAATTGTTTATTTTAGGTATTTATATGCCACCCAAAGTTTCTAAAAAGCCTCTAATCCTTTTCTTTAATTAATGCTACAGAGTCTTAACAGTATGTCAAGTAGTAATGGAAGTCAAGTAATAGATGGAAAAATTAGCCTGAGAATTTCAACCAGAGCAATGCCATAAGTTGATGACTATTGAATTATTAGGTTAATATAAAGTGAAGTTGAATCCCAATCAGTGGTTGTGGCATGGTGGTCAGAAGGGTTCTCAATCTTGACATTATTCATATTTTGAGCCAGATTCTTGGTTATGAGATGCTGCCTTGTGCATTGCGGAATGTTTAACACACAGTAGAATCCCCTTCCAGTTGTTACAACCAAAAATGTCTTCAGAATTGCCAAATGTTCCTTGCTGCATGAGTTTGCCACAAGTTGAAAACCACTGGCCTACAACACCCACTGTATATTGAAGGAGGGCAATAAGTATCTGTTAACTAACAAAAGAATGAAAGATTTAACCAAATCTTAATCTTTTATTCCTCTCTTATTTAATCTTGGAAAAAAAGATAAAAGGAGTTTTTATTTTTTAACATTTAAATTTATCAAAATAAAAGTAGAATTCAGTACAGTAAGGATACCATTACATTCAATCAGTATTCCCTCAAAAATATTGCAGATATTTGAATAATAAAATTAAATCTCTGGTCTCTAATTTAGTTTGTTGGCTAAAATTTACATTGGCATTCTGTGAGCACATATGGATTCAGATATCATCCATGTCAATTGTTAGGCCTGTCACCTTGGGCAGATCACTTCATCTCTTTACACTTCAGTTCCCTTATCTATTTTATTGGTCAGAGGACAAATATTTAACGTTGGAAAATTAGATTTCTACTTGAGAGTTAAATATATTATAAAAAAGAACCATAATTTGCCTGGATAATGTGGGCATGGGTTTTTGTTAGAAAGTTATATTACTACAATATTCAATTAGGTAGCAATAACAATTTCAGTGTTTTTTTTCCTCAATACAAGAGACATAAAGAGATCAAGTGACTTGCCCAAAGTGACAGAGATGAGATTCAAGCCCACATCTTCTGACTTGGGCCACATGGGACCAAACCAAGATGATCCTGTGATATCAGAGATGTCACTGTTTTAATGAGTTAAAAAGCGAAAAATGTACCAAGGAATCCCAATTTGAGAATGGTGTATATTAAAAAGAATATCGATCTTTTATTGAAACTCTAATAGTAAAAATCATGGCCTATAGTCACACACACGCAAAATGTCTCTTGAAATTTCATAGTTGGAGCTTCTATGCATTGTCCATATGAATTGATTATTCAAGACAAATGTATGTGTTACTTCCTCCAAGAAACTGTTTTGCCTTGCCCAAGTTATGCCAGTTGCCCCTATTTTGCTGCCTATATTTGGCTCCATGTACTTATCTCTGCTGAATTACTGTTGTCTTTGACAAGTCTCTGACTGCACTGAATAGTGATGTTCTTAAGGGCAAGTTCTGGTGGGTCTTATTTAAATTCACTTCCCTACTGCATTGTGGAGTATAGCTTTAAGATATATTGTTAGATATTTAGTGATCTGAACTGATAGCAGGAGATTTCAGGGCTTTCACTCTTTCCTCTCAAATTGAAGACTAAATACTTCACCTCACACCCATACACACACACACACACACACACACACACACACACACACCCTTCCCTGGAGCACCCTGCCCTTATCACCCTATCCTAATTTGATGGTTTGGAGCTATAAGCACCCCAGAAAAGATCATGTTCTTAAAACTAATCCATTCCTGTGGGTGTGGACTCATTGTAAGTAGGATCTTTCAGTGATTAGGATCTTAAGTGAAGATATGATCCACCTCATTCAGGGTGGGTCTTAATCCTCTTACTGCAGACCTTTAGAAGAGGATAAAAGATAGAGAGAAGACACAGAAAAAAGGTCCCAGAGAAGCTGAGAGAGAAAAGCCAGAGAAGCTGAGAGAGAAGTAGCCAGAAGCTGAAAGCAACAAAACCTGGGAGAAAAGGACCAGCAGTCATCACCATGTGCCCAGTCATGTGACAGAGGAGCTGAGGCTGTCTGGTAGCTGGTCTTCATGGAGAAAGTGTCACCTATTGAGTTCTTGATTTGGACATTTGCATGACCTCAAAACTGTAAGTTGTAAGTTAATAAATCTCCACCATAAAGTCAGCCCATTTCTGGTATGTTGCATTCCATCAGCTTTAGCAAACTAAAACACCTAATTAAAATATACACACATAGTGCACAGTTTACAACCAAGTTGATTTAGCAATAGGCCAACCGTTTGGTTAAGTCTCTCATGTCATTTCACTATACACACACACACACACACACACACACACACACATATATATGCATATATATACACAAATACATATAATATACATTACCACATATATGTATATATAACCATACAAATATATCTGAATATATTTATATATGCTAGTCCACATTTCAATGATATTAAAAATAAATATTTCAGATATTAGCCTGAAAATTCCTCAGAAATTAGGTCTGCACGATTGTTTTGTGACACTTGTACATATCTCTATGGGATTACTTTTACTGCTAATTGTAACGGACATGACGTTGAGTTTTTTCTCCATTCCATTGGATTTCAAGCTACCCCAGAGAAAATATATGAGAATTATGTGTTTTTTTTCTTGGTTTCTGGAACAGTCTTTGCATGTATGAGACAACTGCTATGTGTGCATAAATGTACATATTCCAAAGAGATAACATTGACTTTTTTTTGCATATTTCGTAAGTTGTTTGGCTTATTACAAAGCAGTTTAAATACCTGTAGTTAGATATGTTAGATATGCTTTTTACTTGAGTTGCACACACATAGATGCGACAAAAGTGAAAAAAAGTTTCCTAACTTCTCAAATCCTCATGCAAATATCACACACATACAATTACATAACATTTCATAGAATAAGTGTTGATGGTCAAATATTTCAGTCGAAAAGCTACTTTTTGCAGAAATTAATTTGGTTTGCAAGGAAGTGGCATTGGGAATGAGACATGACTTCAGTAGGAGGATATGTGTGGAGAGCCGTCTCCCGGGACGGGCATAGCGCATGCGCTGTAAACCTGCTCCAAAGTCCCCCCGCCCATCGAATGAGCCAAGATGGCGCCCATATCCTGCTTCCGCTTATGACGTGCACACTCACTATTCCTATCTGCCAATTGAGTGCATATGCGCGGCGCTAGATCATTGGTTATGAGTAGAGTACTTAAGAGTTTGCCCAAGCGAACCTCGGGGAGACAGCCCACTAGGAGCCGTACCTGACGGCCACATCGAGGCTGCTCTCCCGCGAGGCACTCTGCCCCGCGTGGAAACCTGTAACAGAGAATGCTTATCTAGCTTCAGTAAAAGACTTGCTCTCGCAACCGCCGTGTGGCTCGAGTCGTGACTTCCAGCCAGGTCAGTTTGCGTGGTCTGCATCTCTCTCTCTCTCTCATCCCTTGTTTCTCCCCTCGCCGGCCGGGGAACAGGGGTCGAGCGGGGCGGCGCCGGACAGATATGGACCAATGAGACATACGTGTGTGGCAAGGAGTGGGTCAGACAGTATCGAAAGTGAGAAGGTCGTAAAATTTTACATCTAAATCATAGTTTAAACAGTCTGTTCTTCTACAACCATGGAAACTTTGTCATTTGTGTTTCTTGAATTCCTCAAATCAACAGATGCCTATATGAGAATGTTGGAGACTTGGAATTTACAGGAATGATGTCCTAATGAAAGATGTAAACAAGATTTTTTCCATTAGTTATCAGTCCAAATTATTTTTTCAATGAGTGGCAGATAAAATAATACCTTCAGCTTAAGACTTTAAATTTCTTGAGGGGGAAGGGCTTTGCTCCTTCATTTATATTTCCTGTCTCAGTGAATAGCAGCAGGTTCACTCGCTTGCAAATCCAGCCAGCCCCTCGCCTGTTTAAACGATAACAGCGTCTCCCTAGGTAAAATTTCCAAACACTTTAATGTGATGTGGTGGCTCTTCCCTTTCTAGTTGCCACTTAATTCAAGCTAAACTTGCCACCTTCAACATTCACTACCCTTCTCACCTGGCCCTGACACCTTTTGCTTTTTACTCCATGTTATAATTTTCTGTTTGTCTGTCTCCCCTCACTTGAGCAAAGAGGCTGTATACATTGAAAACAGTAACTATTTGATAAATACTTGTTGAATACCAGAATAAATGAAGGAGCCATCCTTTTGCTGGCACAAATGGTCAATCATTTGTTGACTGAATGAAGAATCATAATTATATTTGGAGATGTAAATTTCTGGTAGGAGAAAACAGGTCTGCTTCTGACTCCCACAGTATTTTACATATGTGTGTATAATTATAGTTATATATGGCTTATTTCTAGGACCAAGCATAGGGTGATTCATCTTTTTAATATCCCGGAGTATTTATTACAGTGCCAGAACCACAGCACTCTGAATGTTATGGATAATTTTAGAAAAAGGACTAAATCTAGAGCACAGCATTTTTCTTAATAGTTTGTCCAAAGAATAGCTTTTATTTTGCTTTTCCAAATGTAGTCATCAAATGTGCACTAGAAGACATTAACATTTTAGATCATTAATGTGAATTTTACTATTCATCTTTATATTGTGTGGTTGTGTGGTGCCAGTTTTAAATGAAAATATTAGAATATTTAACTGGGAGACAAAAAGACCAAAAATATACAATAAAAATTCTGTAGCTTGTGCATATATATGTATTTCAATCTTAAAAGTACAATGGAAACGCTCTACAAAGCTAATTCAACTGTGTTTATTGCAAGTGTTGATACACACACTTTCAATCAACACTCTTATCTTCTGCTTACTGGTGAGTAAGGGAGGCTTAAAGGAAAAGGAACTATAGGTTGCCCTATTTTTCCCTTTCCTTCAATGTTGTTTTCAGAGTATCTGGTTGGCTAATACAAGTAACACTAGTAAGAAAGGATATTATAGGACACTTTGTTTAGCTGTTTTTTTTGTTTTTTGCTTTCATTAGACTGTCACTCCTTTTCTCTCAGTTTAAAGCAAGCTCTGGTTGGAACGAAAAGCCTAGCATCTCAGAACTCTGATATATTGTGAGTCCCCTGGAATTTTGTGTTCATGGGGAATCACTAACAGTAAATGGAACAGTGAAATAAGAGAACCCAAAGATGCATCTTGCATGAATCTCCTATGCTCCTGTACTTGCCACATAGACCCACTGAACTGAACTTAAAAAAGAAATTCCAAAGTAAAATTATTTTAAGAATTTCAAAGCAATGAGAGCAGAGCATTAAACCAAACATGTGATCCTTCTGAGAGAGGGGCCCTGTATGCACATGAAGCAAGTCCCTAGAGCCAGTCCTAATAATATAATATGGTAGTGTTCTGGTTTGCTAATGCTGCCTTATGCAAAATACCAGAAATGGGTTGGCTTTTATAAAGGGGGTTTATTTGGTTACAAAGTTACAGTCTTAAGGCGATAAAGCATCCAAGATAAGGTACCAAAAATCAGGTACCTTCACTGGAGGATGGCCAATGTCATCTGGAAAACCTCTGTTAGCTGGGAAGGCTCATGGCTGGAGCCCACCTGCTCCCAGGTTACGTTTCAAAAAGGCATTCTCCAAAATGTTGCTCTTGGGGCATTTTGTCCTCTCTTAGTTGAAGCTACTCTTCAAAATGTCACTCTCAGTTGATCTTGGGGCATTTGTCCTCTCTTAGCTTCTCTGGAGTGAAAGTCTGCTTTCAAAGTCTGTCTCCAAAATGTCTCTGTACACTGCAGCTCCTCTCTCAGCTCCTGTGCATTCTTCAAAGTGTCCCTCTTGGCTGTAGCAAGCTTGCTTCTTCTGTCTGAGCTTATATAGTGCTCCAGTAAACTAATCAAGGCCCATGCTGAATGGGTGGGGCCACACCTCCATGGAAATTATCCAGAGTTATCACCCACAGTTGAATGATCACATCTCCATGGAAACATCCAATCAAAATCTCCAACCCAATCAACACCAATGCATTTCCTGCCCACACAAGACTGCATCGAAGATAATGGCATTTTGGGGGGACATAATACATCCAAACCAACACAGGTGGTAAATCAAGGTACAGAAACACTCTCATTTGTATAAATAGGCATATACATGCATATTATATATTGGTATATTTTGATGTATATAAAAATAAATATGCTTGTATTCAACTAAATTTTTTTAGAAAGTCAAAATAACAATTTATGAATAATCATTATTTATAAACTAGGGCTTAGGATCAGGTGGGAGAAAAAAATCACTTTTCATAATAAATGTACTTTTTGAAATTAGTACATATTCTTATTATAATTCCATGACAAATATATTGGAAGTGATACAAAATTTGTGCAAACATCAATGTTTCCTATAAAGAAACATTACAGCATTTTTAGATAAAATATTTTTAATTACCTATAATTTTTTATTGTCTCCTCTACTCTTATTAAATAGAATTATTGAAAAATATGCAGAAAATTATAGGCAAAGAATCATCTCTATTTTTTATAACTATTTTTACATTCTCCTGTACATAGTGCATCCAGATTTTTTTTTTGCCCATTTTTTAATTACAGTAGGTTACAGAATAACCATGCAGAAAGTACAGAGTTCCCATAGACCCCTGCCACACATGCAGTTTTCCCTATTTTTAGGACTTTGCATTAATGTCATAATTTTGTTAAAACTGATGAAGTATTATTATTAAAATTGTTCTATTAATTGTAATCCATACTTTACATCAGGTTTCACAGTTTGTGTGCACAGTTCTATGGTATTTTAAAATTTTTATTCTGGTAACATACATACAACCTAAAATATCCCATTTTAACTACTGCCAAGTGTGCAATTCAGTGGTGTTAATTACATTCCCAATGTTGTGCCACCATTACCGTCATCTGTCACCAAAACTTTTCTCTCACCCTAAGCAGAAACTTGAGAATGATGAACTTGGATATTTAGCTGAGGAGATTTCTAAGCCAAGTGTGGAAAGTGCAGCCTGGCTTCTCCTTGAAGCTTATAGCAAAATGTGTGAGGAAAGGGATAAGCTCAGAACAGGACTCCTGGGCACAAAGAAACCAGAAATTGATGATTTGGAAAATTCTGAGCTTCTGGACAGTGCATCCCCAGAGAACAGTCCCCCATATGAAGGTTTAATTGAACATGGAACCAGTCAGCAACTTCCATGCAAGTAAATATTGGAGGTGCAGTTTTCTAGGAAGGATCTGTAGAAAGTCCTACTGCCTGATGGTGGAGACTCCTGTGAGCTACATGCAAAATGGACAAGTTTCTTGCATAATTTATAGGAACCAAACCACTGCCAACCCAAAGGGAAACAGAATTGACAGATTGAAGAGAAAAATCACTTTAAGGGCAGAATCATGGAAGCTGAAGTCTGGACCAAAGACATCATCTCAGGCCAAGCATGTGTATGGAAAGGGTGATTCTACCCGGTGCTTGGAGAGGGCCAGCCTTCCACCCCATTGTTTAGGAAAAGTGTTGCCACCCAGTGTTCAGAAGTGCTGGAGCCTGTACCCCAGGTACTGCAGAGAGTCTGGCCACCACCCTATGCCCCAAGAAGATGGAGTCTGGGCCCCAGTGTTTGTGGAGAGTCTGGCCGCTAACCCAAAGCTTGGAGAGGGTGGAGACTTCACCCTAGTGTTCAGGGAGAGCACAGCCTCAGGGAAAGCACTTGGAAGGGGTGGAGATGCCACTCCATCAGGCTGGGAGGACAAAACATCATTCAGACTTTGAAGTCTAATGGAATATGTGCCCTACTGGGTTTTGGAATTGGTTGAGACCTGTGACCACTGTTTTCCTTCCAATTTCTCTTTAAGGGAATGGAAATGTTTATCCTGTGCCTGCCCCTCCATTGTATATTGGAATCAGACAACTTGCTCTCTAGGTTTCATAGATCCACAGACAAATAGGAATTATGCCCCAGGACAGACCACACCTGCAACCAGTTTTGATGAGACTTTCTACTAAGCATTGTTTCTGAAATGACTTAAGACTTTTTTGGATGTTACGATGGAAAAAATGCATTTGCATGTAGAATAAACATGTGTTTCTGGAGTCAAGAGGGTAGAGTGTGGTGGTTCGAAACTCGGTGTACTCCAGAAAAACATATTCTTAAATGTAACCATTCCTGTGGGTGTGAGCCCATTGTTGGTATGAACCCTTTTGATGAGACAAGTTCACCTAAAGTGTAACCCACCTCAATGAGGATGGGTCTTAATCCTATTACTGGAGTCCAATATTACTGGAATAAAATTCAGAGGGAGAGAAATGCACAGAGCAAGCAGCTGAACTCAATGAAACCCAAAATAGAAGAGAAAGACCAAGAGATACCACTATGTGCTTTGCCATTTGACAGAGGAGCGATGGATTGCTAGCAGCCAGCCCCAGAATGCCACAAAATTCTTCAGGGAGAAAGCATTTTCTTGATGATGACTTGATTTGGACTTTCTTTTAGTCTCAAAACAGTAAGCTAATGAATTCCTATTGTTTAACCCAATCTATTTCATGATATTTGCTCAAGCATCCTGGGAAACTGAAACAAATCTAAATCACTTTGAGTAGAATTGAAATCTCAATGACATCTAGTCTTCCAATCCATGAACACAGTATGTCCCTCCATTTATTTGTTCTTTTAATTCTTTCAGCAGAATTTTGCAGTTTTCTGTCTTAGTTGCTATTGTAAATAGAATTTTTTCTTGACTTTCTCTTCAGTTTGTTTCTACTATATAGAAACACTACTGATTTTTGCATGTTGATCTTGTTCCCAACCATTTTGCTGAATTTGTTTATCACCTCTAGGAACTTTGTTGTGGAATTCTTAGGATTTTCTGTATATATCATGGCATCTACAAAGAGGGAAATTTTATTTCTTACGTTCCAATTCAGTTGCCTTTTTTTTTCCTTGCCCTATTCCTCCAATTAGAAGTTACATTGCAGTGTGGAATAATAGTGGTGACGGTGGGCATCCTCGTCTTGTTCCGTATCTCAGAGGGAAAGCTTTCAGTCTTTCATCATTAAGTATGCTGATAACTGGGTTTTCCATATAAGCCCTTTATCATGTTGAGGAAATTTACTAGATTTCTGAGTGCTTTCTCAAGCAGGGGTGCTGGATTTTATCAAATGCCCTTTCTGCCTCTATTGAGATGATCATGTTTTTTTATTTTTTCCTTTATTCCTACAATGTGGTATATTATACTAATTGATATTCTAATGTTGAACTATCCTTGTACACCTGCGATATATCCAACTTGATCATGGAATATAATCTTATTAATGTGCTGTTGGATTTGGTTTACTAGCATTTTGCTGAGGATTTCGCATGATTTTCTTTTCTAGGGCTATCTTTATATAGCTTTGATATTAAGGTGGTGTTGGTCTCATAGAATGAGTTAAGGAATGCTCCCTCCTCTTCATTTTCCTGGATGGCTTTGAGCAGGAGTGGTGTCAATTCTTGGAATGTTTGGTAAAGTGCACCATTGAAGCCATTTGGTACTGGGTTTTTCTTTTTTGGGAAGTTTTTAGTGACTGTTCTGATCTCTCCACTTGTTATGTGTCTGTTGAGATCTTGTTCTTCTTGAGTTAGTTTAGTTAGTTTGTGAGTTTTTAGGCATTTGTGCATTTCATCCGGATTATCTAATTTGTTGATATACAATTGTTCATAGTATTTTATAATCCTTTTTCCTGTGGGTTGGTGGTGATTCCCTCCCCACCCCCCCGCCACACACACCCTTTTCTTGTCTGTCTTTCTAAAGTTTTGTCAATTCTATGGATCTTTTCAGAGAACCTGTTTTGGTTGTATAAATTCTCTCTATTCTTTGTTTTCCCCTTCTCCTTTTCCTTTATTACTATTCTCATCTTTGTTATTTCCTTCCTCTGCTAGCTTTGGGTTTAGTTTGCTCTTCATTTTCTAGTTCCTTCTAGTTTTGAGGTTATGGTGAATTGAAACTGTATGTACCCTAGAAAATCATATTCTTAAATTTAATCCATTCCTGTGGGTCTAACCCACTGTAGTTGGGCTCCTGATGAGTTTATTTCAGTGAAGGCATCACCCAGGGTGGGCCTTAACTCTCTTACTGGAGTCCTTTATAAATGGGATGAAGAGAGAGAAAGAGAGAGAGAAAGAGAGAGAGTGTGCGAGCGCCATCCATGAAGAGAAGGGAGAGACCAGCAGATGCTGCCATGTGTCTTGTCATGTGGCCGAGGAAACAAGGATCACTGGCGGCTGGTCTTTGGGAAGAAAGCATTACGTTGATGATACCTTGAGTTGGATATCTTCTGGTTGATCAAGCGGAACCATTTTTATGGTATATTGCTTTTAGAAGCCTAGGAAAACAGAGGCTATGTTTTGGTATGTTTTATTACATTTTCATTCACTTCAAAATATTTCCCAATTTCCCTTGTGATTTCTTCTTTGACCCATTGGTTTTTGTTTGTTTGTTTGTTTTTTGCCTTTTTTTTTTTTTATTTTTGTTTGTTTGTTTAAGATTTAAATTTCACTGGTTACAACACATTTATTTCTGTACCCTGTTGTGTGATCAGGAGGTGCTTTTCATTTTCCAATAATTGAGTTAGGTCCTAAACAATTAATATTCCAAAAGCTAAACTGGTAATTTACTGTTGCCCATGAGCATAGGTAAACAGGCATAGTACCACATAAAGGAATTTTAAACACTTCTGACACCTTTTGGTATAGCTTTGAATATGGATCAAAATACTTTGGCAGTGGATCTAATATATTACCAATACGCTTCTAAATCTCATGGTTTTCTTCAGATGCAACAAGAAAAGCTTAGATTTAATTTGTGAACTTTAGAAAATTAACAAACATTCTTAGGAAGCTGGGAAAGGCCAACATTACTTAAGCTTATTGTCTTTATAACCAACATAATTGTATTGCTGTTGAAGTAAAATCATGGTAAACAGTGATCGATTAATTACCAGTCTCATTTTGTAGATTACTTTAGTTTTTTTTTTTTAATAATTTGCCTCAGGTGGCAGGCTATAGAAGTCTGTTTGTTTTTTTTTTTTTTTTTTATTCAGTAGTTTTAACTTATTAACCATTTGTGTACTACTTAGAGGAATGCAGATATACCCCAAGTCAAAAAACTGGATAGCATATCAAATTAGATTTTATATCACTACAACTCATGTCCAAGAGACTGCAACATACAGAATGTTTCCCTTCAGAATGCTTTTTATTCCTAGCTTCAAACCTTACTTTAGCATGTATTTTCAGAGGGTTTGGTAAGTGTAACAAATGGGTTCTCATTGATACGGTAGGATATAAGAATGTGTTGTTCACCAAAAATAAGATTTACATTACATTAAATTACGATAATATAGTGTTGGAAATAGACAAGATAGGGAGTTCCCAAATCCTAGAAAATATTAGGGCTAAGGAAATAGAGAACTCAAAAAGGAATCAACCTCCAAAGAACTAATTCAGTATAGTAAAATAGAATTAAGTTCCTCATCTTAGGAAAAATTTTATTATTAAGGAACAACTGGGATGTCATACATTGTTTCTTTGGAGATTAAAGGGCAGGCTATGAAAAGGTGTATAAAAAAGGAATAAAATAGCACAATCTTAAGGCACCATTATTTTTGCTTGTTACACATAGCCACTTTCCATATGCCCAATTTCTATCAAAAATCCAGCTGTAGTGTTTCACCTTTTAGCTTATTTATTTAGGCATTACTTATACTCTGTTTTAAGCACCTTTGAGGTTAAATAGATAATATTTTAACATTTTAACACGTAGAACAATAAGCACATGCATCTTGAAACAACTAGAGATGAAGGCAAGCCCATGTAAAGTTCAGTACTCCAAAAAACATACATGGTTTACAAAAAAAGTTGCTTCCAAAACCAGTGGCTTTAGACCTGATGGCATCCCAGTGGTCTCTAAAAACAGTATGATCACTCTGAACACATATTTTTGTTTGCCCCATTATTTCCTGGCTCTGTACATCAAATGAGGAGTTTGGAAAACAATAGGTTCTATAGCCTTGATGTATTGGTTTTTAAAGAATGTGTTGTTTAATTTCCACATATTTGTGAATTTTCCATTTCTCCCTCTGTTATTGATTTCTAGCTTTATTCCATTGTGGTCAGAGAAGACACATTGTATAATTTCAATATTTTAATTTTAATTTTGATTGGTTGAGACTTGTTTTGTGATCCAACATATGGTATATCTTGGAGAGTGACCATGTACACTGGAGAAGAATGTGTATTCTGCTGCTATAGGGTGAAGTATGAGGTCAAGTTCATTTCCAGTGTCATCCAAATCTGCTATTTCCTCATTGTTCTTCTGTCTAGATGTTCTATCATTTACTGAAGGTGATGGTGTATTGAAGTCTCCTACTATTTTTGTAGAATTGTCTATTTCTCCCTTCAAATCCATCAATATTTACTGCGTGTATCTTGGGGATAGACTCTTGGGTGCATATATATGTATAATTTTCATATATTCTCATTGAATTAACCACTTCTCAGTATATAGTGTCCTTCTTCTTCCTTGGTAAGAGATTTTATTTTTATTTAAAGCCTATTTTATCTTTAAAACCCTAGCTGCCTTTTGGTTACTATTTGCATGGAAAATTTTTTCCACTCTTTCACATTCAACCTCCTTGAGTCTTTGAATGTAAGGTGAGTATTTTGCAAATACCATATAGTTGGGACAAGAATTTTATCCATTATGACAATCTCTGCTTTTCCCAGGAGAGTTTAATCCATTTATGTTTAAAGTAACTCCTGATTATACAGGACCTTCTTGTGTCATTTTTCACCTTGGTCTTTACAAGTCTAATACCTTTATATTCATCAAATCATTGGTTAATGCCCCCTTTCGTATTTGTTTGATTTTTTTGCATTGTTCCATTTTATGTCCCTTCTCATTTTCTCCTGTACATATTTTTCATATAGTTTCTTTGTGGTTACCATGGGGCTTAAGTTAAACATCCTAAATTTATATCAATCACATTTGATTTCCTTCCAACTTAACTTCAATAGCATATACAAACACTCGTATAACACTCCTTTCATACTCACTTTTTGTACTTTTCATAAATTATATCTTTATATGTGTATGCCCAAAATAATATATTTATTATCTTTCATTCATTTGCATTTTAGAACCTGTAAGAAGTAAAAAGGGGGTTTATATTCCCCAAAAATAGAATACAAACATACTGACATTCATAATTACCTATAGGGTAAACTTTACCAGATGTCTTCATTCCTTTGTGCCTTTTCAATCCACTGTCTGGTGTTCTTTCTTTTCAATCCAAAGAACTCCCTTTAGCATTGCTGTTAGGACAGGTCTCACAGTGACAAACTTCCTCAGTTTTTGTTTATCTGGGAATGTCTTAGCGTGTCCTCAATTTTTTGAATGACAGTTCCACTGGATATAAAATGCTTGGTTTTATATTCTTCCAACACTTTAAATATGCCATCCCAGAGCCTTCCTACCTCCCTGGTTTCTGAAAGGAAGAAGTCAGTTAATCTAATTTGCGCATAACTGCTTTTTTTCTCATGCAACTTTCAGAACTTTCTCCTTGATCTTCACATTTGACAATTTGACTACTATGTATCTGGGCATGGTTCTCTTAGAGTTTATCCATTTAGGGGGTTATTGTAAATGTACATGTGAATGTGTACATTCATGTCTTTCATTAAATATGGGAAGTTTTCTGTCATTGTTTTTTTGAATGTTCCTTCTGCCCCTTTCTCTCTCTCTCTTCTCCTTCTGAGACTCCCTAATGTGTTTATTGGTATATCGGTACACTTGATAGTGTGTCACAAATTTCTTAGGCTCTAATCCTTATCTTTTTTTTTTTTTTAATTTTTTTCTTTCTGATTTTCATCATGAAACATTTCAGTTGTCTTAATTTCAAGTTCACTGATTCTTTCTTCTGCCAGCTCTAACCTGTGGTTGAAACCCTCTAGAGAGTTTTGTTTTCCAGTTACTGTGATCTTCAACTCCAGTATTTCTGTTTAGTCCCTTTTAAAAATTATTATCTTTTAATTGAGTTTCTCATATTGTTTACTCATGGCTTTCCTGATATTCTTTAGTTCATTCTCCATGTTTTCCTTTATCTCCTTGATCATATTGAAGACCATTTTTTTAAAAGTCTTTACCTGGTATGTCCAAATCTGTTATTCTTCTTTTATGGTTTCTGAAGTTTTAACTTGTTTCTTTGGGTGGGCCATCATTTTTCATTTCTTTGTCCTGTAATCTTTTGATGCATACTGAACATTTTAATATTTTAATGCATTAACTCTGGGATTTATTCCTTAAGCTATATGTTCCTTAAATTTTCATACAGATAGTGACATTACAGAGATTTTCTTTAGTGACAGGATCATCTTGAGTTTTTTTTTTTAATTCAACTCTCACTGTTACTGTTTCTAGAGTTTTGAGAAAGATAGTTCTGCCATTTATTGCAGTTTTTCAAATATTCTGTAGGGAAGCAGATCCTTGGAGTGTCTTATGCTATCATCTTGTCCAACTGGAAGTCCCCTTCTAGAAATTATATCCTTCACATTTCATTTACTATTCTACCATAAGTATATTCCAATTACACAAAATCTAAATCCACTTCTAACCAATTTTTAGTAACTATATGAATCAGGTGCATTTGGACACATGAAGTGAAACCCTCATACAGCAATGATCTAAAAGACTGCATATGTCATTGAAGAGTTCAACTATAAATAGTTGCTGATGAAGAGTCAGTGGTTTATGGATTTTCTTCAATTCTCTTGCACTGTTCTTTTCGGTTTTAAAGTTTATGGATGCATCTCCTGCAATCACATCCATTTTTACTCTTTAAAACAGAAATAAAAATAAAGTTTCTTAGTTCTATATTGCCCTGGCTTCAAACTGGGCACACAAATATAAATCTTTTATTTGCCAAATATTTCCATTTCTTGAATCTTGTTTATTTAGGCTTCCTTTGCAAACTATATAGCCTTTTATACTTTGTGGTTCTCCCTTAAAAACTTATATATTTTTAATTATCAAAATTCAGTGTCATATGTTACATAACATACAGTATATAATTCATTATTCAGCCCCTATCAGTTTGGGTATAAAATCTTGTTCAGATTAACAATAACATAAATTATCTCTTTGATTATATTTCCAAACCTCTCTCTATCCCCTTACCCTCAAATTCAAGTAATTCTCATAAAAACTAAAGGCCCACATTTATATCACACTTACTAAAAGGCTAACATCTGTCATAAGTTTTACACACAAATACACATGCATATATACACACAAACACTACTACTACTCCCATTTTACTTAGCTGTTCTTTCACAATTATCATATGTGCTTATATACATATATATTATCCTTTTAGATACAATGTGACAACTCACCGTTATATCTTCTCTTTGCTCAATTAACTATGTAAAATCCCCTACTACTGATCCTACTATTTCCCCATTACAGAGTAGATGGATTGCTTCTTAGGCCTTTGTGTAACAAACAATACTTGTTTCAATAATTCTCTTAATTTGTGAATGCATCTTACATACCCACGGGTGTTTTCTCCTATCATACAGCCTACACAAAATCATTTTAGAAATAGATTTTAAAGTTTTCCTCGATTCTTACTGCAATTTTCCTGCTCTAAACCTCAGACATGAACATAAGTGGCAGAATTGGAGGAAAACGTGAGTGGCACACAAAGGGCTATACTCAAATCCACGTGTCCCTTTTGCCAAAGCTCTGTATCTTCAGAATAAACATGTACATATTGATTATCTATTCCCTGAAGTTTATACGGTTGGCATACCAATGCAACACTGTTCAAACTTGCTTTTTTCTCTTCAGATGTGTCCTGAAAAATATGAATCTTTATTTAAAAAAATTCTGACTCAAACTGAAATAGAAGAATTCCAGGTACAGCATGCTTTTAAGGTATAGTATTTTGTCTTATATAGGCTCCTTATGAATCATTTTGCACAATCTATCCATTATATTTATTGAATGACAGAAAACATCTAGAAATGGTGCTGATTTGTACATTGTCAGTTTCCTGTGGCCATAAGATTCTATTTAATGATGTGATTATATTGCTGTATAGAAAAATGTATTACAACTCATATGAGTTAAGATGGGCTAGAAGTAGGCTGGTTTGATTCCATGCAAGAAGGTAGTAATTCATAAAGTGGCCATGGGGATGTGTAAAGAATTGCTAAAATTATTAGAAAGGCCTTCCATTGCAATATTTCTGTAGGTTTTTTTTCTCTTTATAAATAAGAAACGTTGTTTACCTTTTTAAAAAGCATCAACAACAAAGCAATAATTTTTAAAATTTGTTTCTGTGCAGATGTGCATTGGAAAAAAGAATCCCTGAGGAAAATGTGTGCATAAGATTTGCCATGCTAATATTTCTTTGAGAAAGCATTTTCAATATTTTTTCATGAAGAAGCAATCTCCACATTCTAACAAATAATATGTGAGGACATAACTGTGGAATAGCAAGCTAGGTAATTTTAAAAAATAATTTGACCCTAAAATCCCTGCTGTGGAAAACCCAAATTATACAGATTGGCTGTCATGGAAACCACTGATCAATTTGGACAGCCATCTCCACTGACAAAGGAATATATAGAGTTGGTGAAATCATCTCTACAATTTTAGCCAGGACCAGTCCCTTCCCCCAACCACATACACTATATATATATATATATATATACCCACTTTCGCAATGCTTTTCCTAGTTTTGTATAAATTAACTCACTATAAAGGTAGGGTAGGAATAGAAACTTGCATTTGCACAGATAGATCACTTTTGCTTGCCATCACAGATTTCACCTGAGAATGGATTAAATATGTAAATAATTGAGCACAAAATTCCAACTGTAGGCCTTTGGAACTGTTCTTTCCTTATAAAAATAAAAGATGGATATGCAGCATTGTTTAGGGCATGGGAGAGTTCATTTCATTTCAGTTTTTACCCAGATTTATTTTCATACAAAGAGAAAAGATGCTGTTAAACCAAAATGCAGTGAATGAGGCCCAAGGAGGAGGGAAAAGTAAACATAATCAGAATAGAATTAGGGTAACCCCCTTCTGTGAATGTATTTCTTTTTGATATAATGTTTATTTAAACATCCTGCTTGTGCCAGTCTCCTGATTTTAACACAAATAACTACCTGTATTCACTTTAAAATAATATTAGAAGATGTGTAGCATTTTATTAGGGTACTATTAAGAGGAACCTGGGAGATTGAAATTCTATACTTTTGTTTGTTTTAGTGATTCTCAAAGGGCCTAATTAGGGGAGCTTTGGATTTTTTTATGCTTTACCAATATTGTATACTTATTCTCAAGCAGACTTTACAAAACTGTTTGAATTTTGGGAACTGTATACTTTCACTTGTAAAGAAGTAAATAATCTGATGAAAAAAGTATCATGGGTCTAAATGCTAATATACACAAAAATTAAATTTGAGCCTGTATGAAAAATATAGATAAAAGTCTCAAATTGATATTTTCCAGAGAAAAGAAAATCACAGATGAGTATCATGCAATGTATATACAATCTCCCAAGTGTATTAAAGTGTGTAGAAATTGGAAAACAGGAGTTATTTGTTGGCTTTATTTTCCATCTATAATTTATAATGTATATTCTGTAAAATTTTAAAAAAATTAAGAGGATTGAATATACATGTATTAACATATGACAGTTGAGATTGAATTTGATCAATATACATCATATAAGTGTGGGTACATAAGTCATTAGCAATGGTCTGTATTTTAAGTTTTTGGCATTATATTTATTAGAAGCTAGACAAAAATGACCACATACAAATGTATGGAGTTCCTATTTTCTGATTAAAGGAAGAAAGTAGATTCTCTAGAAAATGGAAGCTGTCTTGAAGCTAAAATCTTAAAGGTAATTTGAAATAAAGGAAAAGTAAGCAATATATCACAATATGTCTGAAAAGATGAAAACATACTTAACAATGGTGAAAGAACTGCATATTGCAACAGGTTAACATTTTAACCTATTAAATTGCCATATATTTTTTAGTAATATCTCTAGACATGGGGTAAAGCAGTTTTTCACACATTACTATTGACATTGTTAACTGGTACACAACTTCTGTAAAATAATTTTTCAACCCTGTACACCAGGAGGCATATAACTATTACTTGCGATTCCTTTTGAGTAACCACTCCAAGTTTAAGATTAGTGTATATGGAAAAGCATGTATTTGAAAACATAATACAACTGGAAGCAACCTACTTTCCAAATTATAGTGAAATGTCATAGAAAATTGTAACATGAAATGAATTGAATATTAACGATCGTGGCAATAACGGCTAGGTACCCAGCTGAAACTGCCCCTCTTCTTCATTCCAATTAACTTAACTCGGACTTTACTGGAGTTTGGACATGCTTATTTAAAAATCCACTTCTAATCAATCTTTAGTAGCTATATAAATCAAATGCAACTTCATTTTTGCTTATGTTTTAAAAGGTGCTTTTGAAAAACTGGGGTACAGTTAACTCTAAAATGCAAAAAGTTTGGAAGTCATCCCTGCATCCACACTACAAGAAAAAAGCCAAATAAACTGAAACCCAATAACTTTTCTTGGACCATCAGAGACAGAAAGAAGACTGGTTGTTTCCCGGGAAAGGAGAGAGTGGGAATGGGGAGTGATTACTAAAGGATACACACAGGGTGTTCTTCTGAGGTGATGAAAAAGTTTTGAAACTACAGTGAGGTGATGCACAGTACTGTGTATGTCCACTTTAAAATGGTTAATTGTATGTAATGTGAATTTCACCTCAAAAATGTGTCAAGGTCATAAAAGCAAGGAAAGACTGAGAAATTGTCATAGATTTAAGGAGACTAAGGAGATACAAAACCAAATTCAGTATGGGATCCTGGATTAGATCCTGGAACAGAAAAATGACCTTCATGGCAAATATAGGGTGAAACACAAATTAAGTCTGCAGTTTACATTGCACCCATTTTAATTTCTTAATTTTGATCATTGTACAACTGTTATGTAATATTTGGGAGAGTTGCACTATTTTTGAAACTTTTCTGAAAGTCTAAAATTATTTCAAAATAAAAAGCTTAAAAACAGAAAAAGGAAGCTGGAGTAGCTATATTAATTTCAGACAAAGCAGATTACAGAACAAGCAAAATTACAAAGATAAAGAAGGGTATTACGTGATGACAAAGGGGTCAATTCTCCTAGAAATCATAACACTCCTTTATATGTGTGCATCTAAAAACAGAGAGTCAAATAATGTGTGGGAAATACTGATAGAACTGCAAGAAGAAATAGTCAAATAAACTATAGTGGATTATGTCAACACCCTTCTATCAATAATTGATACATCTGGTAGGCAGAAAATCAGTAAGGATATGGTTGAACTACAAAGTGCCATTAATCAACTTGATCTAATTGGCATATATAAAACAGTTTATCCAACAACAGCAGAATACACATTTCTTTCAAGCTCATATAGAATATGCTCTAAGAAATACTGTGTTCTGGCCCATAAAACTCAGTTTAACAAATTCAAAGTAATAGTAACCATACAAAATATGTTTCTAACCACAATGAAATTAGGGTAAAATCAATAACAGAAAGACAGCTGGAAAATTCCCAAATATTAGGTTAGACAAAATACTTCTAAATAATACATGGGTCAAAGAAAAGCTCTCAAGAAAAATTTTAAATATTTTGAACTATATCAAAATGAACACCTTATTAAAATTTCAACATGTCAGCATGTAGCAAAAGCAATGCTTAGAGGGAAATTTATAGCATTGATACATACATAACAGAACACATAAAGGTACTATTTGCCAAAACCACAAATCTCTAATGAAAGAAACCATAGACTGTGTATATAAATGGAGATATATTCCATGTCCATGGACAGGAGGACTGAGAATTTTGAGATGTTAATTCTTCCTAACTTAATCTATTGAGTCAGTGCAATCTAATTCCAAATCCCAGCAAGCCGTCTTGTGAATATGGACATACTGACTTCAAAGTGTATATGGAAAAGATAAGGACAGAATAACCAACACAATATTGAAGAACAAAGTTGGAGGACTGACACTGTGGGACCTCAAGACTTAGCGTAACGCCATGGCAGTCGAGGCAATGTGTACTAGGCTAAGAATAGATTAATGGAACAGAATAGAGGTCCTGGAAATACACACACACATGCAAATACAGTAAAATGATTTTTGACAAATATGTAAAGGCAATTCACTGGAGAAAGGATGCTCTTTTAAATAGATGGTATTGGAACAACTGGACATCTACCTGTAAACCACGAATTTAGATCCAGACATTACACCTTTCACAAGTTAGTCATAGATGTAATTGTAAAAATCAAAGCTATAAAATGTCTAGAAAACAACAAGGGGGAATATGTAGGTGATCTTGGGTTAGTGATAAGTTTTTAGAAACAACACCAATAGCATGATCCATGAACGGCAAAACTAATTTGAACTTTATTAAAAAGTGAAAACCTTCTGCTTTGTGAAAGGACACTGTTAGGATAAAAAGATAAGTCACAGCCTGAGAGAAAATATTCGATACCTTAAAAAGAACTTGTACCTAAAATATACAAAGAGCTCTTAAAATTCAACAATAAAAAAAACAATAATATATGCTCAGCATCATTTGGCATTAGGTAAATACAAACTAAAACAATAATGAGATACCACTACACACCCATTAGCATGGCTACAATTAAAAATTGAGCATTGAAAATATCGATGGAAAAGATTCAGGGCAACAGGAAGCCTCATTCATTGTTGGTGAGAATGCAAAATGGTCCAACACTTTGAAGACAGTTTGGCAGGTTCTTACAAAGCTAAACAAAGTCTTGCCTCTCAATTCAGCAATCATGATTTTAGGATTTTCCCAATTGATTTGGAAACTTATATTCACACAAAAACCTGAACATTAATGTTTTGTAGCATCTTTATTCATAATCACCAAAATCTGGAAGCAATCACGATGTCCTTCCATAGGTGAACGGAGGAGCAAATTATATTAGATTCATAATAATGCAATATTATTAAATAATGAAATAGAAATAAAGTCTCAAGTAAAATAACAAAGACATGGAGGAACTTAAATGCATATTGGTAAATGAAAGAAGCCAGTCTGAAAAGGCTACCTAACGCTATGACTCCAATAATATGACATTCTGGAAAAGGCAAAACTTTGGAGATAGTTAAAAAGCTCACTGGTTGCCAGAGGTTTGGGGGCAAGGATGAGGAATTAATAGTTGATACACAGGAGAGTTTTAGACAAATGAAACTATTCTGCATGATGCTTCAAGGGTGGATACATGACATTATGCATTTGTCAAACTGCATAGCACTTTACAGAACAAAGAATGAAACTTATTACATATAAATTAAAATGAAATTCATTTAGGAGTTTGTGGAATCCCAGGAAGGAATGCAGTATATGACAAGATAATCTAATTGTATTGCAACTGGATGAAACAACCTTACTGAAGAGACTAGAGGGGAAAGGTGCTGACTTAACTAACTTTGGAAATGAATGGAGTCTGAAGGACTGAAGGCAAAAGGAACTGTACAAAAGCACTGTACTCTAGTAGATAATATCAATTCCCAAAGTGATAATAACTAACAATTCTGCTAGTGCTATACATGCATACTGGACTTGGACAGTTATGTAAATGGACAGCACATGGCGGGAACCAGATCTCTCATTGTTGGAGTGGCAGTTTACATACAAGCAAGGGAGGAGGCTAGAATGATCCATGTGGCAATAGATTAGAGCTGGAAACATCAGTAAGAACTAACATTTTACTTAATATAGTTATAGATGGTTACCGTTAGAAATACTTACGTATCATGGTGTATACATAGGTTGGTGTATACACATATATTTGTTTGCTTTGTCAGCTCTGAGGATCCATAAGAAATGACACCCCAGTAGCAATGAGCACAACTAGTGCCCAGATCTTGGTATCTAATACCATTCTCCTACAAAAGGAGCCAAGGCACCTTGGAGAAATGGCTGAGTCCAGAATCAGAAGGAATATCTTGTGGTGCCAAAAAATAAGAGCTCCTTAAACACACACACTCTGTCTCTGTCACACACACACACACACACACACACACACACACACACACACACTGCTAATGATATGCCATGTCCAAGGAGCTCAGAGGACAACTAAAAGAGCTCCCATTTTTAAAGGTGGCACCCTTGAAGCAGCAAAATAAAGTAGTATTGAATTATAATACAAAGTGTAAAATAAATATCCATGAGTCCATACTGATATAAATAAATCATTAAGTAAATTAATAAATAGGGGACAGGAGACAAATCTGCTGTGCGGACGAATTCCAAATAATTCATATAGATACTCCTCCATAAAGGATGGGAAGCATAGCCAACCACTCTTTAAGTATGGGTTGCACATCGAGGCTCTGTTCCAAAGATTACAGTAAGGAAAGGCTGCAGAATGAATAACTATAGGGGAGAAACCTGACTAACACCACCTTAGGCACATGATCAAGTTCAACAGCAACAGTGATAAATTATGTTTACAATATATAACCTTGATATGATATGATGAAAATGGCCCTTTTACATCAGTGGTCTTTCTCCCCCAAACTCATAAACTCAATCTAATCATGGGTAAAATATCAGATGAATTTCACAGTAGGGCATCTTCCAGTATAGCTGACCACAGTCCTCAAAATTATCAGCGAAAAGTATGAAAAACTTCCACCTCCAAGAAGAGCACAAGGGGACATAATGACTGAATGTAAATTGTTATCCTGGATGGGATCTAGAATGGAAAAAAATCATGAGGTTAAAACTATGAAATCTAAATAAACTGTGGACTTTAGTTAATAATAATGTATCAATATTGCTTCATTAATTGTAACAAATGTACCATGCTAATGTAAGATGTTAGTATGAGGGAAACTGTGTGTTTGTGGTAGGAAGGGATATTTGGGATCTTTATGTACTATCTTCTCTATTTTTCTATACTACTAAAACTGATCTAAATATTAAGTCTATTAAAAAATAATACTACAACAGTTGTGCTGGAGTATTTATTCCAGCAGCTTATTCCAACTAGATCTCATTTATCCCAACTTTGATTCAGTTTTTTTCTTTTTTAAATTTCATTATTAATATAATCTATCAAAAGCACTGGTAGGCAGATTAAAATCTCATGGCTCAGTTCATGACACATAGTAGAAGGTCAATAAATATAGTCCTTATGTTTCCATAACTAAAAACATTTTAGAGTTGCTATTTTAGAACTGCTGTCAGAGCCATAGAAGAAAATCAACTTTACAAATTAGGCTGACTTCCACATTTTGAACTAAATGTTATGGACAAGCATGATCACCTCCCATATTAATTCGATTTATGTGTTCATTTATTTTTATTATTTCAATATGCTGAATTTTCTACAATTCAAAACATTTTAAAGATTATGTGTCAATTTATTTTAAAATGACTACCTTGGCACTTTTGATAGGCATCTGAACACAAACTAAATACAGTAGTATAATGTATAGTTAATAACACATATTTTGGAATCAGACAGGTCTGGGTTCAGTACAAATTATGACACTTCATATCTTGCACTTTTGAGTGAGTTACTTAACCTCTCTAAGCCTCAGCTTTCTCATCTTAAAACAAAGATAATTTCTTGCAGTGTTAGTGGGCAAAGCAAATGAAGTGATGGATATTCACTATTTAACAGTCTCTGACACCTGGTAAAGAGCTACTATGTTATTACTATTATCCAGAGGTAAGTTCATGGGTCCTAACTTTTTCCCTTAATGTATTAGAACTGAAGATATCTAAAGTAAGTATTGAATAGTTCAAATATGAGAAATATGGTGAAAAACCACTAGGGGGTATTTTAAAATTTCCAAGACTACGTGATTATGCAACTAAACCTGAAATACAAGCCTCCTTCCTTCCAGATAAGGGCTACCAAATATTGGGTGGAATAAGAATTAAGAGCATTTTAAAAATATCTTTATATCTTATTTGATATGAAGACTCAAGAAGCTTTATTTCATCTGACATATATCTTAGAAATCACTGATAATTTTTCTATTACATAAACTTTGGAAATAACTTCCCACAATCCCAGCTTCACTATATGCCCAGAAAAATGAATGAAACTGGGATAGAAATATGGGTATGTCTAGCGTCACTCAGAGCATGCAGTCACCACTTTTCTGGTAATCCTTATGCACAATGAAATAGGATATCTCCAATCAAAGGGGAATCTTATCTTTTACATTTTAAACCTTTTTAGAAATATTAACCCTCTTCCATCTCCACTTATGAACAGTAACAAACAAAAGTGTGTACAGTTGCTTCTGAATACATTATTCAAAATCTACATACTTCTGATTACCTGAGTTTTCTATTTTTTTAAGTAAAAATTCTTAAAACAACTCATAGCAAACCATCACCAAGCTTCAAGTTAAGCAATTTGATAGAGGTATTTGCAACAAATAAATAAATTGATAGGTGATTACACATGTAGTCCATTTAAACCAACAAATACTTAATGCCTCATCACATTCAGTGGCATTTACTTTGTACTATAATGTATAGGAAGAAGTAAAAAAATCCATTCTTACTAACAGTGATCATTGTCCCTGTTTTAAAAGTATTTCCACTTGGAATTATAGTTTTCACATTCCATGTTACTTTCTTGAAATTTTCTCTTCCACTGGAAAAGTGCCTCCACAACTGACTCAGCTACATAATTTACCAAACATCAGTTATCTCAGCACCACTGGTTAAAAATTATTTTTACATTGTATGTAAACTTGAAAATTCAAACTAAAAGGAGAGAGGGAAGGAAGATAATGTCTTCCAGATGACAGCTTTCTGGATGGAATCTGAAGCCTGAAGCAAGAGAAAATTTTCATTAACATTCAGATTACATGTCATTTTGATTCACACTCCCTAAGCAAGCTAATTTGGTCGGCAGCCAACCTTCTCACAGTGCGATGACAACACAACAAGCTCCACGGCCTCCCTTTCATTGCTAATGATTCCTTGAGTGACAGCCTTAGTCTCAGCGCTCTGCATGGCATCTCACCCTGCAGCACCCTGCAACCTCAAGCTGCTGCTCTCCTGGGCTCCTGCTGAGCGGTCATGACAAGGACAGCCTGGGACTTCAGAAACACATTGGCCACCTTCACCACTGTACACATGCATACCTGTGCACACACAGGTGCACCTGACACGCACCTCTCAAGCACTGGATAGTCTCAGAACACCATCACCTGGATAAAATAAATCATGCTGGTAATTTGGTGCCCTCTGAGAACCCCTACCCTTTCCACTCAGGGCAGGCGGAATTAGCTCTTCACTGCTGCTTCGCCTAAGCAATGAATTCTTTATTGTGATATAAGCCATTATATTATTTTACGTTCAAATGTCGTCAATGTGTTTTTTTAATTCACTCTGCTTTTAAAAATCTGAGTCAATATTTTGAAAAATCTATTTGTCAGATATCAAAAGGTTTTGTTGACTTGTTTGTTTGTTTGCAGATTTAAGCTATGCATATCACAACCCTATCAATCATCCCCAAAGTCATACTAGCTGCTTGGTGTTTGTGAGCTATGAAAAGAATATTGACCTTTATTTCCTTTTGGAAAGGATTATGTAGACACCAGCTTGGTGAAAGTACATGAGCACTAGGAGGTGAGCTCTAAAAGGTCAGATGCTTTGTCTTAACTCGCTAAGTCATCTCCAAGCCCTGAAGAATGCCTGATGCATAGAAGATTCAGTAGTTTGTCAAATGACCCTCTCTTCATTTCCTGCATAAGGCATAGTACTGTTCTCTGGGGCTGCAAAGGTGAAAATGGTGAACAAGGCATAGCCACTGATGATCTAGGATCTGAAATCTAATGAAAGATGTAGACAATTTCTTTATAGTTTGAAGATGTTAATGTAGAGGAGGTTCTCAGCTGAACATGAGAAATGAAGAATTGGCCAGCATGGACAAGTACTCAAGTTCCAAGAAGAGCCTTCCTCCTTCATGGAAGACTGTCATTCCCAAGATGTTACATAGCATTTGTTCATCTGAAATCTAATTTGAGATTCTAGGTGGTGGCGAACATGAACAAATACATAATTTACATATAAATATAGTTTATTAGTTAATCATTATTATTTCCATTTGGGGGGATGTATATGTGAGAGAGTGTTCAGGTTGGGAAAAAGAGAATGATAGCTTTCCCATCAGAAAATATCCTTTTTTTTCCCTTACGTGAAAATGGGGAAAGGCTAATCCATTTGGAATCAAAATAATCAACATGAGTTCAGAATATATTGTGTTGCTTAATTTTTTATCTTCTCTGAAACTTTAAATTCAATTCATATCTGTAAAATAGTAATAATAAGAATGCCTATTTCTAGAGATGTGATTAGGAATAAATGAGGAAATTTGTGTTCTCAGTGTAAATTATTAAGCTCTAAATACAAGTCAATTTTTGTCGTCAAAGCACATTATGTTCTTGTCATCACACAATTAAAGAAAAGATTCATTACAATTAAAATTAAGACTTTCGCCTCACTTTATATTTTATTACAATTTCTCAAAATGAAGCTATTTTAAAATTAATTTCTGTAATACGTTGAATTTTTAAATGTGGGGGAGACCGCTGATGCAAAGAAGCCTGGACCTTATTGATATAAAAAATTTTAGTACATTTTAGGTTAAAATAGCATGTGAATGCATGGGAACGATCACGGATCATTTACTTTCCAAACAAATAACTAGTTTGCAAGAGTTTGTGAAAGGCAGAGATAATTAACTTGCAGGATAAGTAAATTCAGATCAGTTCTGATCTAAATCTGTTGTGGTCTAAAATGACCACAACATTTTAAGTGGCCTAGCTCAGATGATATGAAATTATCTTAAGTTAACATTATGATCTATGGAAATCCTTGTGTGGAAATTTAACCTTACCACTTTAGAGGATTTTTCTACCACTTTCATGTTTTATCCTCACAATTCTCAAACATGATCAGTAACATTAAACCATCAACTCAAAGGGACTTTTATTGCTTAAATTTCATTTCATTTGATGGCTTGGAAGCATGCATTTGTGTAGACACCAGAAGAACCAGAATAAGAAAATTGAGATGCCCACAGAAAGAAACATAATAAAGTCACCATAGCAATAATTATCTACAGATATATAAGTGGGTAAAACTTACTTTCTGGAGTCCCATAGGGTGAAAGTCATAAGGGAAATTTTTTTAATATAAAATATTTAGAAAAATCAGTTTCCTGAAATTGAAATGCACTGCTTAGGCAGTACTAATCTACAAGGGGTATAATTCTTAGAGTAGACCAGTCCGTATAATTGATGTCTGAGTTCCATAGAACTTACATAGTCCAGTTCCATAGACTATATGGCACAAGGATAAATTGTTTGATTTATGGAATTTTTTCTCATCAAATGAATTTGATGTTTTTAGAGAAGTTGGGGGTTGCTCATACCAAAAGCAGTTCTAATGCAAACTTTTGGGAGTAGATTGATAGAGTTTAAAAAGGTTGATTTTTGTCTTGTTCATTGCTGCTTTAGTCAGGAGGAAAATATCAGGGAAATCTTTTGGTTTTTGCCTCACATAGAGACAATGCTGCTAGGTCTGGGACATGCATCTTCTCCAGAAAGACAATCTTGACAGAACAGGGCCAGTTGCACTATTCTAGAAGCAGCGACAGAGGAAAAGGTTGTCATATACATTTATTTACCCAGGGCATTGAAAGGTTGCAGAGCCCAGAGCATATTTCATTAAAACTATCCCATTTCCACAGCCTGTTAGCAGTGACTGCAAAACATCATTCTCATTACAGTGGGGGAAAGCTTGTCATTTTGTGGTAGAGGCAGAGTAGGAATTCTGACATCTCCAGTGGCATTATGTGTGTGTTTGTTACAAGCTCTCATCTCTGCAAATGTATTTTCCAGACTTTGTGACACCAGGTCTTGGCACACTCCCACCCACTCTGCATATTTGCCTCTAATGAGAATTAGGCGTTTAATTTTCTGGGTCCTTATTGTGGCTTTTTGGATGTAAATTTGCATTAAGCTGTTTCTGAATAATTAAGAATTTTGACATAACAAGAGTACTGGCGTGGACTGGTGTGGCTACTGGCACATCATTTCAAATCCATCTATCCCATACTGTGGCTTAATTTAAAGGATGGATTACTTGAAAATGCGTTTATTAAGGCTGACCTACTTTTAAAATATTTAATATTCCATTTGGTTTCCTTGCAACAAGAGAAGCTTCAAGGTCTTTATGTTCTTGCCAATTTTTAAAGCATTGATATTGATTCAGATAATAAGACTCTGTACAGACTCACCGTCCCCTGTACCACTTTCAAGAGGGATATTTAAAGCAATTAGCAGCTCACACGATCTTAAGGGTACTTGGATCTCCCAAAGGACCAGACTGCATTTGTTCTCTATGAAAATTCTCCTCTTTCCCTTTCTTATTTACAGTGAACATGCTATCACTATTAAAAAACCCCACGACCATAACAGAGAACTAATCACCATCTTTGCAGAGTGGAGCCTGTTTCTAGTTTATTATGGCTTATTCCTTTGGCCAAAAATTATTTTAATTTGGGGAATCATAGACATTCAGGGAAAAATAGATATAAATCATTGACAAGGGAGTGGGAAGAAAGAAGGAATTGACAAAGGTAATACGAAATGCACTTATGTGAAATATAAGCTGTATCTATGTACGTATACTGCCTCGTTCACTGCAAAAATAAGTTAGGGTAGCATACACCAAATTTTTTCAATAAAAGAGAATAAAAAATAAAGATGGAAAGGTGACACAAAACATAAGAGCAGATAGAACAAGTTGCAGGGTAAGTCTAGCACATAGAAGTAATTAGCAAAGAATTTTGTACTAGATGATGTTCAAGTTTCCTAGCAGTCAAAGCAAAGATAAAGCATGACAATTACATGAAGTAACTCTCCACAAGATAGGAGCAAACATGTTACTCAGAAGTGCAGCTATTTGGTTCCTGACCTCATAGAGAAGTTTCTCCAATAGAAGGACTTAAAAGGAATACTTGTGATCGACCTGACAAATACCCCAACCAATTACCAATAATAAATGCAATAAAGGGTTTCATAGCATTGGAGAACATTTACTTCATTAAGGTTCTCTAACCAGGCACAAATTTAGTTTTGGGAATAGGCAGAAAATATGCAGTGTTCAGTCTTTTTCTGTATCTATATTCATCGCCCCATATTAAACACAATCAACAGCTCTCAAAATTGAGAGGAGATGGGGTGGAGATGGTGAAGGGGTTATTGCACAATTACTGCAGTGAAAAAATGCTGTGTGTGTCAGAGAGGCTGGTAGGGACAAGCTTTAAAATAGCAAAAGACTTTGCTTTTATCTTCTGAAGACTTTGAAAACAACTTTAGCTAGCTATGTGTAGAGAGAGGGTGACAGCAACTCTTACAAAATGCTTTAATCAAAAGGGCTAAACTTTTATGACATGTCTTTAAGCCTTCAACAGAAATATTATAAGGGATATATTAGAAGGGGCATGCTTTTAAAACTAGGACTGAGCCCTTAGAAATACTTCACTATTTGTAACAGCATAAATTATATAATCCTATTAGTTTTAATAAGTAATACTTTCATTTTATGAGATAATTAATATGCATGGTCACTTTTCTTGTTTATGAGCTTACATTTTTTGGACACAGGCAGTATGTAATTCTCTGCCCCAGAAACTTTACATGTAATGCATCTCATCTTTAAAAGATGAAATTTGGATGTCATTATTTCCTCTTTATTAATTTTAAAAATTTTGTTCAAATCTCACCTGATATTATTGAACCTGCTAGATACACTATCATATCTTTTGAGTATAAAGGTATTCTTCCCAATGTTTATACTACATATTCATAAATTTTGCATAACACATTAGCTGGAACTTCTCAATGTTGAATTACAGTGGTGATAATGGGCCTGGTTATTCCATGCCTGAGTTTAATAGGCATTCCTCTATGTTTTGGTATTAATTAGGATATTTTCAACCACTTTGAGCTATATTCCATTTCTTATAGTCAGATAGCTCTTTTCCATATCCAGTTTGATGACATCGCCTTTAATCAAGAAAATATTTTCATTTTAAAATTAATTTTATTGTCCCTAATAAAAGAATGGATGGATTTCTTTTTCCAAATTGTTACTTAGATGAACTATACACACTAATTAGGAAATATGCATTCATATCTTTGTAATATTGAAATATATTTGTAATCTTGCATCCTTGTAATCTTGAAATGGTACGTGCGTGTTTGTATGTGTGTTTATGTGTATGTGTATGTGTGTGCATTCATGTAGGCTTTCTTGTTAGATTTAGATAACAAAATTATATCCATCTTCTTAAAATTATTGATATTTTTCTATGCTCTGAAGCTCTAAGTGATTTAGAAAGTACATGTTTCTCAGAGGCTCTATAGAACTAAAACATGTATAACAGGCACTTTTTGGTAGAATTATCTTTTAGTCATTTTTGGTCATTTACATTTTCCTAGAAAAATATTTCTTTCAATATATTTTCCAAAAATACTAGCACAAAAATTTTGTACACTATATACCATTCATAAAAATTTCTAAAAAATTCGTCTCTCTTTCAGAATTGTGGTTATAGCTCTTTGCTTGTTGTTAAAGTTTCTTATCTGCATATTCTTTCTCTCTTTTTTGTTTACATAATACACCAGAAATATATCAGAGGTCTTGGATTTATTCATCTTTTGCTGCAGCATGGAATATTCCACTTAATTAATTCCCACAGCTATTTTTAATGCTTTTCCTTATTTGAATTGATTTGACTGGTGTGTTCATCAGGATAGGCTAGATTATGCTAAGGTAACAAGCAATCGCAAAATCTCAGTGGCTTACTGCATCGAAGTTCCGTTTCTGACTCATGTTACACATCCATTGAAAGTTGGCTGAGGACATTTACCCCAGCCGTCCTCACTCCAGGAAGTGGTCTGGGGCCCTGTGTCCCCATGGCACAGGGGAAAAGGCAGCATGACTGATGACACTCTGGCTTTTAGAGTTTCAACTGTGCAAAGAAACACATTACTTGGGCCAAAGAATGTCACACGGCCACACCTAATTTCTGAAGGCAAGAAAGTACATCCAATCCTGTGCCTGGGAAGAGAAGCAGAAACTCTTGATAGTTAGCATTCATGACTGACACAGCTGATTTTTTCCCCTCATTTTTAGGCTGTTTAGTTCAATTTTTAATGTTCATTTGGTTAGATACAAAATATTTTAAGATTTTCTCTCGTTTCTTATTTCTTGATTCTTTTATTCTTGTTTTGATTTCCTCTTTGACCATAATAATTAAAAATATTTAATTACAAATCCAGAGGTTGGATTTTTTATTTGTTTATTCTTTTGCTTATAGTTTACAATTTTATCACATTGAGCTGAGGGCATCTGATACTAAGAAGGTAAAATTTCTCCAGTTTCAAATTGGGGCTTTTGTGAGTTTGTATTTGGGTATATGTACCTGTGTGTGTGTGTGTGTGTGTGTGTCTGTGTGTGTGTGTGTGTGTGTTATATATATGAGGAAATAGAAGTAATTATAAAATATTTATTTCATATGTATTCCAAAATGTTTTGAACATTGTCTTGAGATGAACGAAAGAGGAGACACAAATCCAAAGCTGAATGTGCTTGTGTGTTTTTGTAGGTTACTCCCAGTTTTACTATCCATCTTTTACTATACTTCTGCTACTAATTTTGTGGACATCTCCCATTCTGTGTGACCTTCAATATTCTTCAATATGTTGTCTTATGCACACTTCTCACTGTTCACCACCTCACACTGCAATCTCTTCTCCTCTAATGCCACACATTATCACCTATATATCAATGACTAACAAATTTATATGTTCTTTTCAGAACTTGTTCTGAGTTCCAAACATATATGTCAATGATCCATGACACCTTCACTTGGATTAATCCCAGACAATTTTAATTCAACACACTAAAAATACATTCCTTATCTAGTATTCTTTTTCTTAATGAAGGACATTCACACACTTACACACACACACACACACACACACACACACACACATATGTAAGTGTTCACAACAAAATTTTTAGTCGTTATCTTTCATATTTTCACATCCATACAATCATCAAGTCTAACCAATTCTACCTAACTCTCTCTCACAATATGTCCACTTAATTCAACCTCCATTGCCACTATGCCAGCCTGGAAAACCATTATTTCTTTCTAACCATATTACAAAATATTCCAGCCTATTCTTTTTACAGCAAACACTCTTGCCTCCTTCTAATTCATCTCACAAAAACCATAGGGATTCTAAAAAAAAAGAAAAAACAAGAAAAGAAAAACTGATCATGCTATATACTTGCTTGACACCCTACCAAACATTCCCATCATGCATGGCAGCAAGGTCTACAAGACAATCATCAAGCTCTGGCACCTGCCCAACCTGCAGGTATCTTCTTGCTTGGCCTCTATGCTCCGGTCACACTGGCCTTTTGTCTGTTCCCGAGTGCCCCTCTTTCTATTTTGCTTGGTGGCTTCATTATCTCCTTGTCATTATCTTGGTCATATAGGAAATATTACCACATCAAAGACTGTAACAAGATATTCCACATCACAGCATTTATCACAAAGAGTATTTATTATATATTCATTTATTTAATATCTATAATCTGGATGCTTGTGAAGGCAGCCAATGGATGTGCTTATTTATGCATTTATTCCCAACATCTGTTACATTGTGTCTGACATGTATTAGGTATTCAAAAATTATTTGTCTTATAAGTGGAAAGCTTAGAGACCATACATAAACAACTAATGCAGCATATTGGAAAAATTTAAAAAATGATACTTAAGAGGAAGTAAAGTATGTAGAAATTTCATGAAATTCCTTGGATATAAAACTAGTCTGAAAAAGTAATTCTTTCTGAAAAAAGTTCTAACAAAAATCCTAAACATATATCAAGGTTATAAATTCTAGGTAATCCAAAACTGTACTGCTCCAAAGCTTTCTTGATCTTATTCTGGTTATCTGCCACGAATTCTCATGAATTTTATTCTTGTCTTATATCCCCTGCTATCCAAGAACTTCAAGCAAGCAAAGACCTTCCCTAGTATTTAGCATTCCATTTTATGCATATTAAGTAATCATTAAACCTCTACTGAATAAATAAATATGCTCAGGGTGATTTATTAGAGAATACTAAATTTCAGTGAGCATTTGTGGAAGACCTATTATGATCCAGACATTGTAGTAGGCCACAGTTATGGAAAAAAAAAAAAAAAGAAAACAAAAAAGACAACATAAAATCCATATCTTAAAGACATACATTTACTTGGATTTCTGCCACTCTTTCTGCCAACACCTCCCAAGAGAAACAAGAGAATTCACTCAATTCCCTGGCAACAGCTAGAGTAATCATATGCATCACAAACCCTAAGACAGCTTATCGAATTAAAAATGTACATGCCTCATAATTCATTTTTATTTACTGGGAATTTGGCTTGCCTCTGTTATAATACTGCATGTGATTAATTATGCCATAAAATTTATATGTTCAAGCCTATGTTTGCTCCTGCAAGAGGAGCCATGCCTGGTTTTCTGTATTCTATGGAGAGCTCAACATGATGCTTTGAGTTCCATTTGCATTATATTTACATAAATTTGCATCTCCATATAATCTCATTAATTTTACACGAGAAGTACAACTAACTTTAATGACTACTGAATCTAATCTTATGGCCCACGAAAGAAGTACAACCAATGCTAAAAAGTGGATAATACAAGAAATTAGCAAAAGTGACAGAATGTATATGGGAATGTTGACAATGATAACTCCAATTTTATTGGGATTTTCTATTTGTAAAACATTTCCACATGTATCATTTTATTTGATCCCTACATGAAACTTCAGATAAGTAGATAGGTGGTAACACCTATTTTACCAGAAGAAACTGTCCTAAAAGTTAAAGGATATGCCCAAGGCCAAAGAGTAGTTTCATGGCTAATCACAGCTTGAACATTGGAGACAGAATTCCAAAGCAGATGCTCCTTCCATTGATGCTTGCTTCCTGGGCAACGGGTCCAAAGATATGCTTATATAGGATTGTTTAAATCTTCTAGGCTGCTGAAGCAAACAGTATGAAATGGTTTGGCTTAAAGAATGGGAAATTAATGCTCACAGTTTTGAGGACAGGAAAATGTCCAAATCAAGGCATCATGAAGGTAATGCTTTCTCTCCAAACACTCTGGCATTCTGGGGCTAGCTGCCAGTGATCCTTGGCTGCTTTGTCACATCGCAAGGCCTATGGCAGTGTCTCCTGGTCTTTCCTTCTCTTCCACATTCTCTTTCAGCTTCTTGCTTCCTGTGGCTTTCTTCCTCCCTGTCTGAATTTCATTCTCTTATAAAGGATTCCAGTAATAGACTTCAGACCCATCCTGATTGAGATGGGGCACACCTTAAATGAAATAACTTCATCAAAAGTTCCTGCTTACAATGGGTTTATACCCTCAGGCATGGATTGAAGTTAAAAACATGGTTTTCTGGGGTACATACAGCTTCAATCCACCACATAGATGAAAAAGAAATGAACTATACACAAGAGAAGCTATAGAAGTCCATCCGTCTTCTTTCTCCTTCCTCTGACATCATCAGTCCTTCCTCTACTCTCAATTTTCATTTCCTTTCATCAAATACCCTGCCTACATCCAATTAATTAATTCTCCTGAGAGATAGACTAGAAATTAAGGAAGGCTACTTTTGAGGACTTGCACTTTAAATGGAGAACTTTTTCAATTAAAAAAAAGCTTTTGTGTCATACAGAGACAGAATTCAAACAGTGGAATTACAAGTGGAAAGGTTGATTTTTGAAAACTCTATAGGTCAGCCTTGCCTATGGTTGTGGAATGGCTGAATAGGTAAAGCAGAAAGCCAACTCTCTTTTTAGGACTTTAAGGTCTCTTAGTAGATGAGAATGGGTTAGAATGGGAGAAATGGAGACATCTCCAGGGATAGCACTTAACTCTTTAAATTCACAACAGAAATAAATAAGCAATTAACAATAACAACCACAAGAGATATCTTATATATTATAGTTTGCCTGCTATTCACAGCCACCTTGCTATCTCTTGTCCTTTCAATAAATCCATGAGGTAACTTTTATTAACCTCCTAGGTGAGAAAAACAATGTGTCAAGAGAGTGTGTAACTTGTCCAGAGTATTGTAGCTAATTTCTAATGGGGTCAAGATGCAGACAGTGATCTCTCAAATTCTAAAATCTTTTCTTTTATTTGATCATTCAGATTGTTGGCTACCATTTCCCTTGAATGTGTTAGAATCTGTGCTAGGTGTTGAGATATGTAGATTAAAAATTAACATTTCTGGTCCCCCAATTATTCACAATTTGAAAGCTTGAAGAATTGAATCACTGGAGGTAAATATAAAGAACGTGCCCTCTCATCACATATTTTATTTATTTTTTATTATATAAGTGGATTTACAGAAAAATCATGCATAAAAACACAGAGTTCTCATACACCACCCTATTATTAACAACTTGCATTAGTGTAGTACATTTGTTTTAGTTCCTGAAAGAATATTTTAATAATTGTATGATTAATTATAGCCTATTATTTACAATAGTGTTTATGGTTTGTGTTGCACAGTCCTAGATCTGCTTGTTTTTTTATTCTAGTAACATATATATATACACATATGTGTTAAAATTTCCCCCTTTTGACCACATTCAAATGTATGACTCAGTGCTATTAATTATGTTCACAATGTTAATGCCCACTATCAACACCATCTATTACCAAAACTTTTGAATCATCCCAAATAGAAACTCTGTAACATTTAAGTATTAATTCCCCATTCCCTACCTACACCCTGGACCCTGGTAACCCATATTCCAGTTTCAGACTCTACGAATTTGCCTATTCTATTTCATATCAGTGAGATCATACAATATTTGTCCTTTTGCTTATGGTTTATTACATGTAACATGATGTGTTCAAGGTTCATCCATGCTCTCACATTTATCAGCGTTGCATTCTTTTTATGACTGAATAATATTCCAGTAAATGTATATACCACATTTTATTTATCCATTCATTGATTGATGGACACTTGGGTTGCTTCCCTTTTTTGACAATTGGGGAAAATGCCATTATGAACATTGGTGTACAAATATCTGCTTGAGTCCCTGCTTTCAATTCTTTTTAGTATATGCCTAGAAGTGGGATTGCAAGTCATATGGTAATTATATATTTAACTTTCTGAGGAACCACCAAATTTTCTCCATAACAGTTGTACCATTTACATTCCCACAAACAATGAATGAGTTGTTCCTATTTCTCCACGTCCTTTCCTGAGTTATAATTTTCCATTTTTAATAGCAGCCATTCTAGTCAGTGTAAAATAGTATCTCGTGGTTTTGATTTGCATTTCTTTAATAGCTAACGATGCTGAGGATCTTTTTATGTGCTTTTGCCATTTGCTTACCTTCTTTGGAGAAATGTCTTTATACCTCTTTTGTCCATTTTGTAATTGAGTTATTTGTCTTTTTTGTTGATAAGTTGTAGGATTTCTTTACATATTCTGTATATTAAACACTCATCAGATACGTGGTTTCTGAATATTTTCTCCCATTCAGTAGGCTGACTTTTTACTTTCATTACTAAGTCCCTTGATGCACAAATTTTTTTTTAAATTTTGATGAGGTACATTAATTTATTTTCTCTTTTGTTGCTTGTGCTTTGGGTGTAAAGTCTAAGACACCATTGCCTAACACATGGTCTTGAAGGTGCTTTTATATGCTTTCCTCTATGAGTTTTATATTTCTGGTTCTGATATTTAGGTCTTTGATCCATTTTGGTTTGATTTTTGTATATGGTATGAAGTAGGGTCCACCTTCATTTTTGCATATGGGTATACAATTTTTTCCAGCAGCATATGTTGAAGAGGCTGTTCTTTCCCAATTGATTGGACTTGGCACTCTTAGTCAAAAAATAATCTGGCCATACATGTGAGGGTTGATTTCTGAATTCCATTCCACTTGTCTCTATGCCTGTCCTTGTGCCAGTACCACACTGTTTGGATTACTGTGGCCTTGTAGTAAGTTTTAAGATCAGGAAGTGTTAGTTGAACCAGTAAAGCCTATGTATAAGGTTGTTGTAAATAGTTGTATTTATAAGTATAACAAAAAATGCTATTTATAAATAACATGTATAACAATGCATTATTTATTTATTATTTGTTTCTTTGCTTTGATGGAAATATTCCTAAATCCAGCATTACTAGCTTGTTGAACACCTGACCAAACAGAAAATACCAATTAAACAATACTGCAAGCCAGTGTAGAATAGCCTGAGAATTAATTGTTCACTCATGACATGTGACTTGAATAATACTTGCTGTTCATTGCAAACATTCTGACCATATAGCATGAACACTCAATATTTCAATATTTACATATCTAACTTTTCTTTTCCCCTATTTGTTCAGTTAATGTTTCAATTTAAAAAATAATTGTAGTTGTAAAATATTCATATGAAAATCAACATAGTATCACCCATACCTTATACTTGCTATGTTGCTTGGAGCATTTCATGTTGTGATCTTGCTATATAGCTTTATGTTTAGATTTATCAGGAAAAAATAATAATACTTCAGTACCTGGCTGTTGTATAATGCCCTTCATTCACTTATTCCAGCATTGCTATCAGGTAATACATATTTCAGCAAGCTGTGGGGTGTAAAAAGAAAGGTGAATTAGACTGCGGAAAATGCAAAGACAACAATTCAAACAATGTGCTTTGACTAAAATAGCTTCTTTTGCCCTTTTCCAAGGATGGAAATATGCTATTATTACTCATTGTTAAGTATCAGCCCTGGAGGTTCCATGCTGTTTCCCATGTAAATAAATCTCTTCAACTTCTAATTCAATATTATCTGTTTTCTTCATTCTTATTAACTTCAAAATTGTTTGAAACCATATTAGCCAGTTTTGATAACCTTGTTTTCCCCCTGGCTTTAATTCAATTCAATGTAACAAAAATTCTCACTGTGTGCTAGAACATGGGATATAATTTGAGAGTCCCTTTTCCTTGAACATTTCCTTAAGCTTACAGGCTTGTGGGGATATAGAAATAAAAACATTTTGATTTTAGGATAATATTTTAATAACAGAGAAAGAGTCTGTCTAAATTGATCAGGTGTGAATGGGAAAGAATTCCTCAGGAAGAAGATTCTTTACTTGAGTTTTAAAAGATGTGTCGGAATTATTTAGGCAAAGAAAATGGGAAGGAAAGAAACAAAGGAACAATGGTATGAAACCTCATGGTGTGTGAGAACAGCCACAAGGCATTTGATAATTCTAGACTATCAAGAGTCAGGTAGGAGTGTCAAGATGAGCCTACAGGGGGATATGGAGAGCTAATCCAAACGACAATACAAATTTTGTTCTCTATCTTAGAGCAATTGGGGAAACCTTCAAAGATGTTAAGAATAGTGACTTTCGGTTTATATTATTTGACTTTGCACTTTCGTTTTGCTATTTTTTTAATTGAATTAAGAGTTTTGCATCAATGTATAACTTCCATAAAATAATATGCACAGATTTTAAGTGCTTGGTTCAAAAAAGTTTGCATATGTCTTACCCCCATGTAGCTGTCTCCAGATTAAAATACAGAAAACATCCAGGAACCCCATAAGTTTCCTTCAAGAACCCTCCAAATCAGTACCCAAAGGCTATTTTGACCTAAATCACATAGAATAATTTTTGCCTTTTTGAACCTCTTTTACTAACAATTACAACTCTGAGCTTCATCCATGTTATTGTGTGTAGCTGAAATTCATTCTTTTTAATTGCTATGCTGCAGCCTATTTTTCAATCCATTCTACTCTGTAGGGACATTTTGAAAATATATCTCTGTCAGTTGCATGGCAAATGGAAAAAGAGGCAGCAGAGATGTTTGGAGACCAATATAGAAGCTCTTGCAGTAGTTTGTGCAAGAGTAGATAACAAATTAAATTAGAGAATATATTATCGTAGAGATGGGGAAAAAGAGAATACAGGATTTCTGGCTTGATCAACTGATACAGAGACTCCTGGAAGCATATATTGTTTCATGGGATAATATTGAGTTCAATTTTGGACATATTCAGTGTAAGGTACCTTTGACACAAGTAAAGATGTTAAGGGGTTAACAGCCAGAGATGGGATATTATAGGGAACAAAGGAGGGTTGAATTTTTAGCATAATAATGATTTTCACTGGGCCCAGAGAGGGAACTTGGAGACTTTACTGATGGAGCTCTCTTATCATTGGATCTCTTTATGCCTGCCACTCTACTGACAATCTGGTAGACATCAACAGGACTGCGTGCTCACAAGGAAATCTACACAATTTACAGAAGGTAGATTCTTTTAATATTTACTAGTCTTGTTTTATTCTTGGCAGTGGATTTAGCCACAGACAGTTCTTTCCCAAACCTTTAAAAATGTTTTTTTCAAGGCTACACATCTTTTGACTAATTCTATGACAAGGGCTCAAATTAAGAAGAAATTCAGGTCATATTTTTTTCCCTAGCCCAGGCCAACTCATAGAGGTTGGGCTTCAAAACAGTTACAATAATAAAGAAAGTTGTTAAAAGTCACATCCTGTTTACATATATGTATATATATTACAATGAAGCAAAACTTTAGAGTATGAGAAAGCAGGAGTGAATGCAATCAGGCAGTGGTTCTAATCAACCACATCATAAGTTTCATTTTAAATATTTTTGCAAGATTAGTAAAATTAAAGCAGATGTTTGAAAGAGGGAAAAATTCACCCAAAATTCAACTAACTTTTATAATTTTGAAGTGTTTTTTTCCCAATATTTAAATGGAAATTTACAGTTTTACAATGTACCTATTATTTTGAATTCTGTTTCTTCATGTAATATAAAAGCATAAAATCATTATCATGATTTCTTAGTCTTACTAAGTACCATTTAAAGGTAGCATATTATCACAGTGACTGAAGATCCTTTAAATTCCCTGTCTTCTTCCTATTCCTTGAAATTGTTCTTTCCACATTCTTCCCTATTTCAGAATAGAATACTGTCAGTTGCACTGGCCAAAAATTTGTCTTCGTTTTTGATGCCTCTATTTTACTCACACCTCACACATCCAATCCATCAGCAATCCTGTTGAAGTGACTTTTGAAATCAATCCAGAATCCCAACATTTCTTGCCACTGGCACCACTACTTTTCCAATCCATGACCATCTCATCGGCCTCTTGGATTACTGCAAGTGTCTCCTAATTAGACATTGCTTCTTCCTTTTCTCCCAAGAGTCTGTCGTCTCCACAGCATCATGAGCCATTCTGTTAAAACAGAAGCTAAACTGTGTGTTTCTTCAGCTCAGAACTGGACAATGTCTTACCAATCTGTCTTAGAGGCAAACAAAATTCCCTCCCATGGCGTCATGCTCTGTGTCCTCTTCCATACCACTGGGACTTCCCCTTCTGTCATTCTGCTCCTGGCTTTCTTGGCTCTAGCCAACTTTGCTCCTCCAGCTCCCTACACATTTCTCTGCCCAGGCTGATGTTCAGCCACGTCTTAAGAGTCTGGCCATAAGTGACAACCTGAGCCCCCTTTCCCCCAAGATCGTGCAACTAATGGATTAATTCCAGACCCAGCAGGGAACATTCAGAACCCTGCTCCAGCAACACTTCCATACTACCATAGTTGGCTTCTTCCAGAGCCCCTAAAGGGCCTACCCATGCAAACTGGTCTCCCTACCTGGCTTGGAGAACTGATGAGAGCACCACCTGACCCTGACAGGAAGCCTGCAGCAGCTCTTGTAAGAAAGTCTTGATCCCTGGCTCCTGGGGGAGATGGTGTCCCTATAATTCTTGCTGGGGAACCAACAAGCAAATTCTTGATGTTCGTCTTGTCCCTTGAGATGATCACTGTTCCCACCTGACTGGTTTTCCTCTGGAGTTAACTTCTTGTGAGAGCTTGTGGAAATTACAGCCTCATGGAACCTTGGTTTTGAAAGAACTGAGAAAGAGAGAGTAGGCAGAGGTGACTCCACCCAAGGCTTCCCCAGGAACTGTGTGCACTCTAACACACTCCCATGACAGGACAGAAGCATGGGGGCTGACCTGAACTGGAAGATAGACAAGAGACTGGAGATCTAACAGGATCTGGTGGGTGCGTAGGTAGCAGGTTGACCCTCATCAATAGGTTCATTCAGAACCCAGGGGAATCAACTTCAAGATGTGGCTTCCCAGGTTGACTTGGAAATTGTCTTGTTCTCGTCAGTTAGATTAATAAAAACACAGAAGAGTGTATAAGGGAAATTTTTATGAGCTGGACCTTGATGCACCACATGTCACTTTTTGATTACTTTTCATTGTCTAGAATTAGTTACATGATCACAGCTGATTGCAAGGGAGACTCAGAAATGTGGCCTCACTGTGTGCTCAGGAATCAGAAGAGATATGCAATTTTGGTGAGCAGCTAGCAAGCTCTAACACATTCATAAGTCAAAATATTTGAAGATCAGCTATTTTCATATTCTTCAAACAATAAGATCAAACTAGATAAACAAATATGTACCATATGCCATTTGAGGTCATAATTAAACTAAGTATTTCTCCAATGTGTCTATCCTATAAGCACCAGTGTATGTATTAAAATGGAATTAATGAGTTAATGCTACAGTTTAATATATCAAGGGCTGTATAGATGTATAAAACAAATGAATACTGCCATTTTAGCTTAAATGAACAGGTGCAAAAGGGATTACAACAGGGAAAATACAATTACCTGATTTGGAACTTGGCCTGAGTAGCAGAGCTGAAAAGTCCAATAAACCTTATTGTGAAGTGGAGTGTGTGTGTGTGTGTGTGTGTGTGTGTGTGTGTGTGTGAGAGAGAGAGAGAGAGAGAGAGAGAGGCCAAAAATGGCCAGAAAGCCAAATTGATTATACACAACACACACACACAGAAACACCACACACACAGACACATGCATATGTATTTACATTTATGTATCTACATATGCACACACATGTGTGTCTGTATATGTGTGTATACCTGAAAAAATTGCCAAATATGGCTGGTTTAGTAGCACATTCCCTCAACCCCAATCCTTTTAACCCAAGGGAAAATGTATCTCTTGCTGACAAATATGTTTATTAGTTTCTTCAAGCATTCTCTGAAGTAACCTTGACCTGTAGTCTAAGCACTGGCCGGGTTTATCACTATTCAACTTGTGAAGCAGAATGAGATCAGGGAAAAGGATAAGAGAATTGTTTTGTTGACAATATATCTCAGAGGCCATAATTTTGAGCTTTGTGTCTCACTCTGGCTACTTAACAAAGCCAGCGTCCCACGAAGGTAGATCGCCCCCTAACGGTAAGTGAGGAAACCAAATATTCTTGCTTTGAGCTTAGTTGTAAAATGCCAAATTCCTAACTGGATTGCAATTAAAACATGCAATGTAATATAAAACATGGTTTTAAAAATTATTCTATATAACTGAAGAACAGAAAAATAACATTTATTATACAACTGGTTTTTGTAACTCTGTAGGACCTTTACCTCAAATCATATTTTTATTTTCTGTTTAGTTATTTGAAATTGACAGTTTGTATCAAAAAATCTTTGTTACCTCTGTATTCTGTCTCTCTCCCTTTTTCTGCCTAAATATGAGATTAGTTTTGAAATTACAATTACTTCATTGAAAAGAGAACTTGAAGAGATGGTCAATTGTTCTAATGATAAACTTCAAATATTTCAGCATAATATAGGCACAAGGTCATTTTGGATTGTTGCTATTTTAAATGTGGATACTATAAGGTACAAAAGTCTTAAAGCAACCTTTTTTCTATTTTAGACTCCTCCAAAGACTACAATTGGGAAACTAAATAATAAATTTTCATCTCAATATGAACTATTAATAGGAAAACAAAAGGAAGTGATTAGGGAGGATTGGTGTGTTTATATAAAGACTCGTTGGCAAAAAAAGGTTTATATAGTTGTATAAAAATTCTTAATAAAGAGCATGGTTTGGAAAAATCTGGCCCAGGAAATTATTTTTGTCTTCTATGCAACTTTGCATAAACTTAATCTAATTTGGGAAAACTCTGACCTGTAAGCCAGGACAGAAACTGAATTATATTGACACATTGAAGAAAGTTAATAATAAATTGATTTTTCAATAAAAACACATTTTCCCACAAAAATCAAAAACAATTTTTTATGAATATGAGGTGATCAAGTTTTCAAAATAGAAATTAAAATTAAATCTCCTTCTCTACCACCACCACAAAACAAAACAACATCCTAATTATCTTCTTTAAATAGGGATTTCTATGATAACTAGGTACTTTTCTCAGAAAATTATTTCTTCTAATTGCTCACAGTTTGCCCAATCTTTTTGACTTACATGAAATCTTAAAAGTTGGAATTATAAAGAGATTAATAAAATTTCAGATTTCGAATGTGTAAAATAAATAATTATTTTACTTCAAATTAAAAACATGCTTGCTACAGTAAGAATTAAAACTCCGAACTCACATTTGGAATTCTGAGTGTCCTAAATGGGGCTTGTTGATGCATTTACATCAGTAGGTGAGCAGATTTAATTGATTAATTGTTACACTAGATGTTAAGATGATGTAGGTTATTTTTTAATTGTCTTTGTTTTATACATAGAAGCCCCAATGATATGTTTTTTTCTTTCTCTTTCAAATGCTTGTCACTTTCTTTTAAAGCAATAAAACAATACCATCAGTGTCTCTAAACTATCACACTTATGAGTCAGCACTGTATGTTACAAAGATAAAAATGGAACTTTAATTTCATTGTCAATTACAAGAATAAATGACTTTTGCCTTTTAAGGCCTATAGTCCAAACAATTCTAAACTTGTTTCGGTATCTCTGATATGTCCCTTGAAGTTTTCCAAATGTTTCATCCAGTGCTCCAAAGTAATCCAACTCCAAAGGTGCAGCTCACTGAAAAAAACTGTTTTAGTATAAGACTAGATTAAAATAGAGCTGTTTTCTTTGCTGCTTCAAAATATTTCTGAAAGAGGACTTCTGCATCATTACATTTTGATACTTCAAGTTTTATAACCACCTCAATCAGCATACATGATTTTCTTACTATTTCCTTTTGCATCCGAATTAATTCTATCCAGAAGGCAGCCTCTCCCATTAACCCTTCTTCCACTGCCAGCAATTAGCTATTTGAAGTTTTTTTTTTCCTCTTCACTTATTAAAATGGCATTGCAGTGCCTGCTGCCTGTACAATGGCAATGTGCCAAAGAGACAGGTAATCTCAGTGGGTGAAGTTTAGTCCTAATTAGAGTGGTGTCAATGGGATGGTGGAACTGTTATTGTCACAAGCAGGAAGTGCACTAGACAGGTGGTTTCAAAGACAGACTGTAAAGAACGTGCAGCTCATAATAAAGTCACCAGAGACCAGCCGACACACTGATTCTGATGCTCTTTCTGAAGTTGATCTTTTCACAGAAACTCGGTCTTATCTTATCCTTGTGATAAATGTGAGCCTAAGTCATAGCATCATGATCTTTGAACATATGGGCTGACTTTCAACAGCCTGTCCCTTAATTCCCAGCAAAGGAAGAATACCCGAGTGACAGTAAGTTACGATCATTGTTTTCACGCGCAGACTGTTCACAGCAGCCTTTTGTTTTTCCCCGTAGCTTCATTTAGATGCACATTGTCATAAAGTCAATTGCCAGTCTGATGCACTGTAGTTCTATAATTGAGATTTCCTTCAGCACTAATTAAATAAGTCCAAAGAGAGCAAAGACTAAGGATGCACAGTGGCAATTGTTATTTGTATGTTTGGAATAGAAATAATTTTCACCTAGTAATTTTAAACAGAGATGAAAGCCTATGATCAGTTTCAAATCTAAGTACTAAAGAAATACTTCATTGTTATGAACTAATGAATCAATTTTAAATGTGTGACACAACCTTAAGAATATAGTTCCAGTATGTCAAGAACAGCGTGATTAAGTAAGAGTGGGCACATCCTCAGCCCTCTTCCCTGCTTCTACTGAATTCTGTCTTGCCTGGCTATAACTGAAAGCCATTCCTGAAGGCTCCTGAACATGTGGTTTTCTGTAATTCTAGATTGGAGCTAAAACACCTCTCTCAGTAAGTCTTGATCTTGCTGATTTAGTCTTCCTGGACCTCCCATTGGAAAACCTCCGTTCCTGATAAGAAAAACCCTTTCCCTGTCTTACCTCATTCTCCACCTTCCTTCTGCTTTCTTCTAATCTTGATTGTATACATCCTGCTACCTGATCATTTCATTTCTCAGTACTAGTCTCTCTCCTGTCACATGGGTTCTGGCCTTTAGAATGCTCACCTCTCAAGGGTCTGAAGTCCCCAAATGACCCACCCAGGAGAGGGCTTGTCACAGCCAAGAGAGACCAAGAAAGGTACATGCAAGCAATAGGGAAGCCAGCCACTGTAGAATTAGGGCAACAAATGGCATATTTTAACAATAAACATACTATGGAAATAATCGGGGCTCAGCACAGTTGCTCAATTGTTGCATTCTTAATGCAAAAGAGGATTACGTCCTAAATTTAACAGAACAGTCATAGACTGAGTTTAATCCCACTCTTTCTCACTTTCAAAAACAGAATACTGAGGCTGATGTATCCATTTAAACCAGTAAACTTGATTAATGTCAAAACTGCTCCACCTCCCTCAGCTAGAATTCTGCACTTAGAGAGTTAGGACAGCTCCTTCTGTTCTCTACTCTCTCCTTGCTCACCTCTCTATCTTCCCATGCTGTCTCATTACTTCATTTATTGGATGATATTCTCAAACTTTCAATGTCATAAGCATTGCTAGTAAGGAAGGAGAAGTGATGCAATAGAATAGTTCTTACTTGGTTGGATTTCTTTGTGCTCTCTGAGCCCAGGGTTGATATGCAGCTGCAGCAGTTGTTAAAATATTCAAATAGTCCATATGCTTTGATTGGTTCATTTCCGCTGCCTCAACCCTAATACTCCTCCCCCACAAATGTATCACCCCATCCCAGTATCCTCTGACCTTCCTCTCCCAAGTGTTCAAGGTGTCCTCCTGATCTTTCAAGTAAAATGTTAGTGGCTGGCACAGCAGGGAGTATCTTGGGCCTCACTCCATCCCTATGGCCACCTACGGTCAGGTCAGTGTCTATGATGGGCCAATTGTTAAAGACTTAGAATACAAACGCTAGTTGAAATGAAATTCTCCTCTTTTAGGATAGCTTGCTGGTCTCCTGAAAAATTTCTCTGGGCTAAAAAAGAACTGTTCTTTTGACTTGAGAATGTATCTCAATTCCTTGTGGTCACTTGTATCTTCTATATATTGGTGTGAGGCAGTAATAACTCCTAATATGTAATCTAACCCTGGGCTTTTCCAGCCTCTTTTGCTTTGGGGGCTTACACATGGGACCTAATTCTGCCAACCAGACAGGCTTACTTAAGACCTTGTCCGGAAGCTAGTGTCACAATGAATGGGATGGGATGAAATTCCATCAGGTGGGCACATTTCTTGCAGGGTTGTCCCATCATTGGATGATCTTGTCCCAGACATACCAGGGACTTAAGAATATAAACTTTGTTCAGGTGGGCACCTGAAAAGAGCTGGGTGGAAAAGAGCTGGGAGCTAGCCATGTAAATATTCCAAGAACTCTATGAAATAAGAACAGGGTGAACAAACATGTGGTATGGTCCTGCTGAAATCAACCCAGAAATCATAAGGTCACAGTCACTTCCTGGTTGCAATCACCTACCTATCATGTTAAACATGTCACTGAAGTATTCTTAAATACAAGCAGCAATGAATTCTCATCCCCAGGAGTCTTAAGAAATAGCTCTCAGTGACCAGCAATAAACTAATTTCATGGCTTACTTTAAATACCTACAAGAATTTTGATAAATAATTCCTAATACGTCCATATTCTTCTCTCAAAATCACTTTTCCTCCATAAACTTATGAACAAGTCATTCTGTAAGAACATTCCAGATTTACCTTGTGGCTTCATATTCATTCTGTCACCTCCACTTTCATGTACTACTTCCTTGTTCTCTCAGGTGATCTTCTAGCAGAATTTGAAAATTGCACATCTAAATGATGTAGATAGAACAAGATTGGAGTTGGAATCCAGGACTCTGCCACCAGACACACATTACTTAGGTCTAGCCATCCGACACCCTTGTAGATAATGGAACATCTACTGAATGCTGCTTTCTCTAGGATCTGTACTCACCCTTTCTTCATCCACAAGGGCATGGATTTGGCTCCTTAGGGTCATTTCTCAGTTATCCATAGCCAAAATGGATTGAAATGTTTGGGGTGGCTTGAAAGTATGTACCCCAGAAAAAGCATGTTGTTAAAGCTAAATCACACTGTGGGTGTGGATCCATTCATTGTAAGTGGGATCTTTTGGTGAGGTTACCTAAGTTAAGTTTGGCCCACTTCATTCAGAGTGGGTCTTAATCCTGTTTTTGTAGTCCTTTATAAGAGAATGAACATCAGACAAAGGAAGAGGAAACCATGGAAGCAAGAAGCTGAAAGCATCAAGACCCAGAAGAGAAGGGAGAGACCAGCAGACACCACCATGTGCCTTGTCATGTGATCACCAGCATCTGGTCTTCAGGAAGAAAGCACCACCTGATGATGCCTTGATGTGGACATTTTTCCCAGCCTCAAAACTGTAAGATTGTAAACTAACCAATTCCCACTGTTAAAGCCAACACATTTCATGGTATCTGCTTTGAGCAGCTTAGAAAACTGAAACAATGTAAGAGGGTGGACCTGAGCTATGCTGGACCAATAAGAAGCCCCTCTTGCCAGAAATTTGGACTAAAAAAGAAAAAAAAAATCTGACCCTCTTCTTGATGAACCTGCAATCTATAGGCTTCGGGGCATGTGGTGTAGGCATCTTTCTCCTTCTTCTATGCAGAGCAGAGAGACTAAGATTCTAGACAGGAGATGGGATGTTCAGGAATGAGAACAGAAATACACTGCAGAGAGTGTGAAGAGACAGAAAAGAATAGATGGCTTTCATACTGTGACCTTTTTCAGTTTAAGTTTATTTCAACTAGATTATTTTATTTGCCACCAAAAGATTACTACTTAAATAGCTCCCATCTGCTGTTTCCACTGCTTTAATACGTAGTTAAAAATAGCATTACCTACCTCACAGGGTTGCATGAGCTTCTAAAGAGATAACACGATAGGCTTTATTAAAAATAGTAACACACACACATATATATATTATAGTGAATATTTTATAAATTGAATGTGTCCATTTGAAAGAAATGCTTCGTTTCTCTCAGTCTCCACTGTGTTCCTTTAACAAATATAAAAGCTACAGTGGAGATGAACATAAAACCTTGCATGTTAATTAGACGTGGAGAAGAATGGCTAACTTCTAAATATATCTTTGATTTTCCAGTGGAAAGAGTGAAATACAATTAAATATAGATAAGGTATATTTATATATTTTGAGATCACCTTTCTGGAAATAGAGCATGTTAAGGAATTTGCCTTGTAAATTTAGGATATTTTAATAGAAATAAACAAAAAAATCACATCACATTTCTTGGAAATGTAGAAGATACTCTGAATCGAAATTCATTGTCTTCACTCTGTTTGCTTGATCTTGACGCATACCTCAGATTTTTAAGCATTGCTAAAAAAATTGAGAGGTTTCAGTGTATTATAGAGTTTATTGAGATATCTCCTCTTTATAAAGTCCCATGGAAGAACTTCTGTAGACTAAAATAAATATTTTATGATCCCTCTCCTGAGAATTTGAAATCCAGTGGAAGAAACAGATATACCAACAATCAACCACCCTGCAGGTTGAGTTACTGAAAGTACTATGAAAAAATATAAACAGACTGTTACTGGAGAACAGAAGTAAAAGAGTTACTACTTCTGACTGCACCTGAGGGAATCAGAGAAGGCATAACTGAAGAATTAACTTTGGAGATAGTTATTTATTTATACTCCATGTGTTCTGAAAACTATGTTTTTTCTTATTGAAGTGCATTTCATTTATGATTTTGTTTACTCTTAGTAACTTTGTAAGAGTCTGCCTCAATGTCATAGAGTACGTAACTGAATATGTCCATGTGTAGATAAGAACAATGTTCATAGGGAATCACTGGAAAATTTAAAATAACTCACATTTATTTATGGAAAACCCATATTTTAACATTAAAATGTTAATTAGAGAGAGATGTGATTAAAGTGTTAACCCATCTGTTGAGATGAAAAAAATACCATGTGCTACTACCTTTCATGCTAGACTATTTAGTAAATCCATGTGATTTGTTTTTGGTAGAAAAGTATTTCCAATGTCATTAAATAAAAGCAATCGTCAGGTCAAATTCCAAAATATTTATTAAGTTCCATGTTTATTAATGTTTTTTTTTTATACGCATTCTTTTTTGTTTTACATTTATTTATCAGAGAGTTGTAGGTTTACAGAAAAATCATACAGGAAATATAGAGTTCCCATATACCACCCCATTATTAACACCTGGCACCTTGCATTAGTGTGGCACATTTGTTATAATTCATGTAATAATATTTTAATCATTGTGTTACTAACTTTAGTCTATTGTTTATATTAGGGTTCACTCTTTGTGTTGTACAGTCCTGTTTTTTTTTATTTTTATCCTAGAATCATATATACAACCTAACATTTTAACTTTTAACCACATTCAGATATATAATTCCATTCTATTAATTATGTTCACAATGTTGAACTACCGTCACCACCATCCATTACCAAAACTTTATGATCAACCCAAATAGAAACTGTACAATTTAAGCATTAACTGAAAATTTTTAATATGATTGCATTTTATTTGTACTTTGAAGAATGAGTATAACTTGAAAAGAATTAAAAATCAGGAAAAAATTATTATATACAGAAGAAACATGAGGTAAAATAGCATAGAATAATGAGATAAGATATTTTAAATATATTTTTATGACTATAAAATATTATAGCTTATATTGTGGATAATGTGGAATAAATTAATGAAAGTTTATGAGAAGCTGATGAAACAAATAAAATTACTTGTAACTTCACCATCAAGATGTATATTATGCCTCTTTCTGATATTTTTCTAAATATTATTTTATTTGAATTGATACTATGTATATATTTCTGTTGTTTTTTGACTAAAATAGTAATGAAATGCCATATCAGTAAATCAATATAATATTATTTTTGCATAATATTCTGTGATACAAATACATTACTGTAGATCCGTTTTAAATTTCTTTATATATTTTTGTAATTTTTCTCTATTTTATAACATACTTTTGCGCTAGTGGTATACAAAAGTACCTTTTCAATAATCTTTGCAATTTGAATCATACATGTTTTATTTTATTATTGTCATTTATGCATTTCTCTAATTAACAAGCTGTCAAGGTTATAAGTTTGATGATATTTCATATATTTATAGCATATTATTTTAGATTATGTTTTATTGGATTGTTAAACTTTGTGTGAGTTCCTGTTTGTAATAAAAACTTCTTCATGAGAGCAGCCTGTCCTAGAATTATTCTAAATTTAAGGAAAGTCTTCTGTGCCCCTAAATTACCTTCATAATGCAAAATGATAGCTGAAAAGTTCAAACTGAAGATACCATATAAAGGCTAGGCATAATTTTCAGAAAGATCTTATTAAGACACACAATGTTACTTACTTAGTTCTGTCATTGTTCAAGTAAAATGTATTGAGTGCCTAAAAATTATAAGTTCTTATTTATAAACTACTGGGTGAGGAAAGGGTTTAGAAACTCTTATAAATTTGGTGGGCTCAGTATATACTGTTAAGAGCAAATCCATCCAAATCTGATAGAGCAAGACACAAATTCCTGCATAATAAGATTGGGCCTTGGATAAATCACATAATGTCTCTGAAATTAGGTTATTCTCTGAGTAAAAACAAAATGTGCAAAAACTACCTCTCATATATTTGTGAGTAAATAGGACATGATAATATAAAAAATATGTCACAGATATTAGTTTTCTTTTCATTAACTTTCATGAAATGAAATGTTTCCAATATATAATTTTTATATTATGTTGTTTGATTTATTTCTATATTTTTCAGAGGAGTATATTTAGTAATGTTACAACACGTGGTCTTTATCTTCTCTCTTTTCTTAAAGTTGGTTACTGGTCTAGCTCACTGGCCCTTCTTTCTGTTACACCCATCCAGTCATATTTTTACTTCAGACCTTTTATTTTTCATCTTTGGAGTTTCCATTTGGTTCTGCTTTTATAATTTTCATTTTCAGTTAAGATTCTTCATGTATTCACTCATTGTGACCTTCATTTCACTTAAGTCCTTGCTCACCTGTGTAGTAGCTGCTTTAAATTCCTTGCTTGATAATTCCAATGTTTGTGTCATCTTAGGGTCTGTTTATGTTGGCTGATTTTTTTCTTCACCATGACTCACTTTTTCCTCTATTAAAAAAATCTATTAATTTTTTATTGTATGATTAGCATTGTCAAAGATAGGTTGTCATCTTCCTCTAAATAGTTTTGACTTTTATTCTGGTAAGTAGTTAAATCACAATCTAATCACCTTGAACTACAGGAAGCTTGATTTCATACTTTATTAGAACCATTATTTAAAGTGGTCAAAGTGTTTACTAAGCTCCTTTATTTGGTGTGTCTTAAATTCCAAATTATATCTTCAGTAGACAGAAGCTTAAAGATTCACACTGTGTTTTCAGCCATCCACTTGCTGCTTTACACTCTGGGTCCTTGGAGTCTCCTTCACATATATGCAACATAGATGTCAGCCAAGGATTCAAGAGGATTTTAAGCACAGTTTTTGGAGCTTCTTTTCTATGACTTCCTCCATGTGTGGATTTTCCACTAATTTCCAGCCACTCTGACATCACCAAACTCAGTTTCCTGATACTTCAACCAACTCTGCTCGAGCTCTGGCCACCTTATATGGTAAGGATTGGGGAGTGTCCTAGCTGAAAAAGTGGCATAATTCCTGATCTCTCACCCACTGTGTGTCTATTTGCTTTGGAATTCACAGTGCTTGTTTTATTCTCATAGCCGTATGTAATCTAGATGACATTTATTTTAATAGAGATCTTTCTGCAGTTTTTATTTAGTTCAAATGTGTAAAATCAGAGTGTGACTCTTTGGTCGTATGTGATTAGGCAAAGAAGTATCCTTGTTCACCAAAAGTAGGATGACTTCCCATTTTAAAACACCAGATTTCCAAGGGCTTTTTTAGCCCAAATGTAGCTGTTTGTATATTTTTTTTTTTTTTAGTTTTGGGAGTGTTAATAACTACTCAAAATAAAACCTCGTTCTCAAACATTCTACTGAGAGAAAATGGATCCTGCAGGCTGAAGTTGTATACAACTTCTAAAACAACAACAACAAAAAACCACCACTATTTTTTTTTCTTTTTCTGTGGTTTCATTCATGCATGAGTCAAATATTGCTCCCATGGTTTGACCATCAGCCCCCCTGCTTTTCCATGTGTGTCCTGGCTGTGAGTTGCTATGGAAGACACTAAGGTGGTGCAGGAGACCATTGGTGGCTATGGATTATGCTTTTCAAGTAGCATTTCATACTTTTTTGCCTTGTTACAAATGATCCCAAAATCACTGGCTGAAAAGAATCTCTGAATAGAAAACATTTTCTTGCAATTTGTTCAGAAACAATGTTTGTAAATTATTTAAGCTGTCACCATGTTAGTTTAACTTTAATTTCATACAGATAGCTTATCATATTTGTGGAATAGACACCATCTTCGTGGCATTTTCCTAAGGGAATATATATATATATATAAATCAAACCTTTAACAATGTAACACCAATTGTCAGAGAATGTTTAAATGTCTGAGAAGTAGACATGTCATCTTACAAACAAAAACTAGACTCTATGTGTCATTGTCTGAAAATTATTTACCCTCAGAAACATACTGTATGATGTCATAGGAGGAAACTGACTCTTCCTGCGAGGATCTCTTCAGTTTTTTGAAAAATAATTGACGTGATTCATAGCAATGTCAGCTATTTCAATCTTATTTTGACTATGGAAGTGGTTGTTGGAGTTGGAGGATGAATGACCACTAGTGTTGTCTTTATGTTTGTGCCTGGATATATGTTTGTTTAGCTCTAGCTTCAGGTTTGTAGAAGGAACTATGTACCCTGACTGCCTGACTTAGAGTACATGGTTTATGACAGCTAAGTTTCAGCAGGCACAAAAGACCTTTTTTTAAAGAGCATTTCACATACTTGCCTGGTAGAAATTATAACCTCTATAAATTGTTTAATGATCAAATTTTGTTTTGCAGGTTGATCTCTTCAGATCCCAGCTCTGGTGGAAGTATTAATTTCTTTATAGTATTGCTAAGCTGCCAGAAAGCCATGTCTGAAAAGAAGAAGATTAAAGGTAAAAAAACAAAATACCTTTTAATCTTTTAATAGTTGCCTTTCTTTTCATGCCAGGCGTGACGTCTGAGATAGTTTTACACATTTCCTTTCTCTTTTTCTCTAATTTCAGGAGAAGAACAGAGAATGTTTTAAAATAACAATTGTGAGTAATATTACTACCATTAATCAAAGCATCCTTGGCAAATCCTTTGTGCAATCATACATAATTAGCTCTTAATTTAGTACTTCATAGAAGGAGCAAAATGGAAATTTCTTTCCTTGGTTAACAGAAGAGTTAACAGGTGGGAATGTGATGACTTGATGTACCTTCATTCCTATCTTAATAAGGAATGGCCCTTGAGGATCTATAACCACATTATCTTCATAAAAATGTGGAGAAAACTAATCAAAATCTTCATTTGGCAATATTCTTCTTTAAATATATGAACAGAACCATTCTATTAAAGCATTCCATTGCTTGACAAGCAAAATAAACTTGGTCTATATACTGAGTGAACTTCACTAACAACAATCTCTTTTAAATAAAATGTTAATTTCGTGGTTGTGTTTTTCAGTTCATTTTGTTTGGCATCAAACACTGACTTGATTAACACATGATAATATATGAAAATTAGGGAGCCAAAATGAGACCCATTGTAAAGCTTTATGAAATTTTCAGAGTCTACATATTCCAGATTGAGGGGTCTTATTGTTCTCACTTGGAGGAAGCAAAGAAAAATGCTGAAGTTTAATTCAAATTCTGTACTTGGACTACAGTATTTCTTCCAGTTTTTTTTTTTTTTTTCAGAATCCTTAAAACTATATTGCAAACATTGGAGATGGATACCTCACATGTATATTTTCTACTTTTGAAAACTCATTATAATAATAGCAAAAAAATTAAAAATTTTCAAAACACAAGGGTGAAAAAGTGGGAAAGTAGATATCAGTCTACATGAAAATTCAACTCACCTATTTTTTCCCACATACACAGAATGATTAAACAGCTTTCCAAAGTCTTACACTTAAATATGAAGAGACAATGAAGGAAAATCTCTTTCATATCACTAGCTGGATACAAACATAAGAAGAGCTAGCCCAGAAACTAAATCCCAAAGATAACACTTTAAAATATTAAAAGGTACAGTGTGAAAGAAGAGATTACAAGGCAAATGGAGAAATAGGAGATCAGGGCCAGTCTAAAAGAACAAGGTAAAAATCCAGAAATCACCAATAAAGAAGACCAGACTTTGGACATACTGGATAAAGATTTTTTTTTTTTTTTAAAAATGATCTTCAATATGCTCAAGGAGATAAAACACAGAAAGAACTAAAGGATAACAGGAAAACAATGAATGAACAATATGAGAATCTCAGTAAAGAGATAATTTTAAAAGGAACCAAACAGAAATACTGAAGTTGAAGATCACAATAACTGAAATGAAAAATATCCAAGAGAGTTTCAATAACATATTGGAGCTGGAATCAAAAAAGAGTCATTGAACTGAAAGAAATGACAAAGTGTTTCAGGTTGAGCAGCAGAAAGAAAAAGAAATGAAGAAAAGTGAACAGAGCCTAAAAGAAGAAAGGAGCCTCATCAAGGGTACAAATATACATTATATGAGTTCCAGAAAGATAAGAAAGACAGAAAGGGATATAAGGAATATTTGAAAGAGATAATAACAGAAAACTTCCCCAAATTATTTAAAGGCATGAACATACACATTCATTTACCTCATTAACCCCAAACATGATAAACTCCAGAGAACAACATCCAGACACTGATAGTTAAACTGTCAAATGCCAATGACATGTAAAGAGTTCTGAAAGTTGAAAGAGAAAAGGGAGTTCTGGTAAGATTAACTGCCAATTTAACATCAGAAACCCCAGAGGCAAGAAGTTAGTGGGATGAAATATTAAAGTGCTGAAAGAAACCAATTACCAACCAAAATGTTATATTTGGCAAGATTGTCTTTTGAAAATGAGAGAAAGATAAAGACATTTCCAGATAAACAAAAGCTAAGGGAGGGCATCACTATTAGTCCTGCTCTACAAACAATACTAAAAGGAGTACCTTAGAATCAAAGGAAAAGACATGAGCGTGGATTGAAGAGGCATAAAGATACAACGATTTCCAGTAAAGGTAAGCATATGGGTAATTATTATTGCTGGTACTGTTGTATTTTATTTATTGGTATGCAAATCCACTTTTTACTTATTACAGACTCTCAGATGAAAATGCATAAAAAGCAATGTTAAATCTATAGTTTTTACACATATGTATAAAGATAAGTTGGAACAAGTAAAGCAAAAAGGTGGAATGACAGAGGGGTATTAGAATAGTACATGTGTATACTATTGAAGGTAAGTTGGTGGCAAATCAAATTATATTGTTGCAGATTCAGGAAGTTAAATTTAAGTGCTGTGGTAACCACAAAGAAAATATGTGGAAAATGTATGCAGAAAGAAATGAGATGGGACTCAAAATGGTACAATACAAAAAATCAAATAAATGTGAAAATAAACATTAATAGAAAAATAGAGGGACTAAAAAATATATAAGAATTATAAGGAATAATTATAAGGAATAATAAAGTGGTAGAAGAAAGTCCTGTAATTTCTGTAGTTAATTTAAATGTAAATGGATTAAAGTCTCCATACAAAAGGCACAGATTGGCAGAAAAGATTTTAAAAAGCCTTATGCAACTACATGCTTTTTACAAGAAACATACCTTAATTTCAAAGACACAAGTAGGTTGAAAATGAATAGATGGAAAATACTCCATACAAATAGTAACCAAAGCAAGCCCTAAAATACATGAAGCAAATATTGACCGAAATAATAGGAGAAATAGACAATTCTACATTAATAGCAGGAGTCTTAAATACACCACTTTCAATAATGGACAGAACATCTAGACAGATCAATTGGAAAAGAGAAAAACTGAATGATTCTATAAAACAACTAGACCTAATGGACGTGGAGAACTCTTCACCCAACATCAGCAATATACATATTCTTCTCTAGTGCACATGAGTCATTCACCAAGATAAACCATATTTTAAGTTTTAAAACAAGTATTTTTACATCCAAAAATATTGAAATCATACCAATGTGTCTTCTGTTACCACAATGGAATTAAGTTAAAAATCAATAATAGAGGGAGAACCGAAAAATTCACAAATACGTGGAAATGAAGCATCACAGTCTTAAACAACCAGTGAGTGAAAAAAGAAATTATAAGGGAGATTAGAAGGTATCTTCAGAAAAAAGAAATGAAAAACAAAATACCAAAACTTACGGGATACAAGAAAAGCAGTGCTAAGTGGGAAATTTATAGGTCTAGATGCCTATAGTAAAAATGAAATATCTCAAATCAGAAACCTAACCTTATACCATTAATAGAATTGAAGAGAAAAAACACAAATCATCATCTCAATTGATACAGATAAGCTTTTGGCAAAACTCAGCACCTCTTCTTGATAAAACAAAACAAACAAACAAAAACTCAGAAATCTATGAAAAGAAGGACATTTCCTTAACATGATAAAGGGCTTTTATGAAAAACACACAGCTAACATTATACTCAATGGCAAAAGACTGACAGCTTTCCCTCTAAAATTAGGAACAGGATCAGGATTCCCACTGTTACTAATGTTATTCAATATTGTACTGGAAGTTCTAACTACATTGATTAGGCATGGAAGAGAAATAAAAGCATCAAAATTGGAAAGGAAGAAGTAAAACTTTCACTATTTGCAGATGACATGATCCAATATATAAAAAATCCTGAAATATACACAACAAAGGTACTAGAGCAAATAAACTATTTCAGTAAAGTAGCAGGGTACAAGGCCAACATGCAAAAATCAGTGATGTTTTTAAATACTATTAATGAACAATCAGATGAGGAAATCAAGAAAAAAAAATCCATTTACAAAACCACCTAAAAGAATCAAATATCTTGGAATAAATTTAACCAAGAATACATAAGGACCTGTAAATGGAAATCTACAAAACATTGCTAAAATAAATCAAAGAGGACTAAATAAATGGAAGGACATTCCATGTTCATGCACTAGAAGATAACATATTGTTAAGATGTCAATTCTACCTCACCAATTTACAGATTCAACACAATCCCAGTCAAAATGCCAAGAGCCTTCTCTGCAGAATGGAAAAGTGAATCATCAAATTATATGGGACGGTGTGTTGGTTTGAGTCTATTTTGTACCCCAGAAAAGCCATGTTCTTTTAATCCAATCTTGTGGATGCAGACTTACTGTGGGTGGGATCTTTTGATTAGGTTGTTTCCATGGAGATGTGACCCACCCAATCACAGGTAGGAACTTTTTAGATTATTTCCATGGAGACGTGACCCCACCCATTCAAGGTGGGTCTTTATTAGTTTACTGGAGTCCTTAAGAGAGTTCAGAGCCAAGAAAGAGAGCTCAGAGTTGACACAGAATCCAGATATTTGGAGATGCAGACAGAAAGATGTTTGGAGATGCTAAGCTAGGAGCTTAAAGCCCAGAGTTTGCCCCGAAGAAGTTAAATGAAAACCCACAGATGCTTAAAGAGAAAGCCACTGGAATCAGAAGCTGAAAGCAGTGCAACCAGCAGATGCCAGCTGCATGCCTTCCCAGATGATAGGCTGACAGAGGTGTTCCAATGCCATCAGCCTTTCTTCAGTGAAAGTATCCTCTTGTTGATGTCTAATTTGGGCACTTTTATGGTCTTAGAAATGTAAATTTGTAACCTAATAAAGCCCCTTTATAAAAGCCAATCCATCTGGTATTTTGCATTCTGATAGCTTTAGCAAAATGGAACAAAGGGTAAGTGGACTTGAATAGCAAAAACATCTTGAAAAGGAGGAACAAAGTTGGAGGACTCACATTTCCCAATTTTAAAACTTATTACAAGGCTTTAGAAATCATACCAGTATGGTATTGGCTCAAGGTCAGACATAGAGCAATGGAATTGGATTGAGCACTTGGAAATACACCTTCACATCTATGGCCAGTTGATTTTTCACAAGGATGCCAAGTCCACTCAATGAAGAAAGAATAGTTTCTTCAATTAATGATGCTGGGAAAACTGGATATTCATATGTAAAATAATGAAGGTGGAACCATACCTCAGATCTACAAAAATTAACTCAAAGTTGATCAAAGGCGTAAATGTAATAGCCAAAATTGTGAAACTCCTAGAAGAAAACATAAGCATCTTCAGGAACTTGTATTAGGCAATTGATTCTTACACCTTATACCAAAAGCATGAGCAACAAAAGAAAAACTAGGTAAGTGGGATTTTCTAAAAAGCAAAAACTTTTGAGCATCAAAGGATTTTATCATGAAAGTAAAAAGACAGCCTACTGAATTGGAGAAAATATTTGGAAACCTCATATTCTCTAATAGTTAAATATACAGAATATATAAAGACATCCTGTAAATCTTCAACAAAATGATAAACCATCAAATTACAAAATGAGCAAAAGACTTGCATAGACATTTCTCCAAAGAGGATAGACAAATGGCTAAAAAGCACATGAAAAGATGCTCAACATCTCTAGCTGTTAGGGAAATGGAAATCAAAACCATGCGATACCATTTCACACACACTAGAATGGCTACTATTAAATAAACAGAAAACAAGTGTTGGAGAGGAAGTAGAGAAATAGAAACCCTCATTCATTGGTAGTGGAAATGTGAAATGGTGCATAAAATTAAATATGGAATTACCATATGGCTTGGTAACCCTGCCTCTAGTTATATACTCAAAGAATGAAAAGCAGGGACTAAAACAGATATTTGCACACCACTGTTCATAACAGTATTATTCACAATTGACAAAAGATGGAAGCAGCTGAAGTGTCCATCCATCAATCAATGGATAAACAAAATGTGGTAAATACACACAAGGGAATATTATTCAGTCATAAAAGGAATGAAGTTCTGATACATGTGATGACATGGATAAACCTTGAAGACATCATCTTGAGTGAATCAAGCCACATGCAAAGGACAAATAATGTGTGATCTCATTTACATGAAATAATTAGAATAAGCAAATTCACGGAGTCTGAAACTAGAATATAGGTTATCAGGGGCCGGGTCGTGGGTAGGGTACAGAGTTTCTGTTTGGTGTGATGGAAGGGTTTGACAATGGATGGTGGTGATGGTAACACAGCATTGTGAATGTCAACACCACTGAATTATATATTTGAATGCGGTGAAAATAGGAAATTTTAGATTGTATTTGTTATTAAAATAAAAATTAAAAGACCAACAACATAGAACAATACTACATAAACAGTAAACCCTAACGTAAACTATCGACTCTAGTTAAGAGTATACTTATAAAAATACTGTTTCAGCAGTTGTAACAAATTTACCATACAAATAAGAGTGTTAATAGGAAAACTTGCCTGATTGAGGGCGAGTATATGGGAACTCTGTATTTTCTCCATGACTTCTCTATAGAACTACAACTTCTCTAACTAAAACAAAAAATGAAAAATAAATAAATAAATAAATAAAAGAATACCAAGTTCCACTGAGGCATGACAGAAGTTGAAGTAAACTGTTGAGCCTAGAAACATGCTGACCAGTCTTGTCCCTGGAATGCATTCACTTGGGCATGTTACTTAAAATCTCTGGATTTAAATTCTTCATATGTAAATATAGGAAAATAATAAGTTACAGAGCTGTTATTTCCATTAAATAATAAATATTTATCATAGAGCTTGAGGCAAAGTAAGTACTTCTGTGGTTATTCACTGCATCATATGTAGTGTTTCTCTAAAAAAAGGCTTATCATAGAAAACTTCCACTTGCTTCACAACAAACTTGCCATATAAAACTATTCCTTTTCCTTTGTGCTTGTGTCCTCCATTTTTCTAAAGTATCTTAAGTTCTCGTCAATACTGTCTTTTCAGAGCTTTCAGTTCTGAAGAGTTAGGCATTCCTTTCAGATGAAGGTCTTACGTCTTTAATTACCATGATTTCCTAAAACCTACTAAGTAATTTTACAAAAGGAATAATAATACATATGTACTGGAATATATAATACATTGGGTCATATATTCCAGATTTTTTAAAGCTCTCCAAGATACAGCTATATCCATAGTGTGAGAAAAGTATTTGTCTTGTTTGCGTTTAGATATGCCTATTTACATATTTCTAAGCCTTTTCTGTGTAGCTATTAACACTGGTTATTTTTAGCATCTATGTTTATATAACAAGGCAAAAAAACCTCCTACAAAAGTATCTTTTAGATACAGAGTGACAGTCTGTTGAACTGAGTACAGGTGATAAATGTTTTAGCTGTGTTTTTAAATTTGAATGGCACTTGGGTCAGAACACCCAGTCTGATTTAGTGCAGTACATGCATTGAATTACAAACTGCATATATTGAGATAAATTAACAGGTAAATTGCTTGTTTAATTTAAAAATATAAAATATTTAGCGTATGCTGTCAATACATATTTTTCAGAATCTAAGATGGAAACCTTTGCCCTTGTAATTAAATGATTGAAATTCAGTTTTCTTTCTGTCACAAAACGTCTTTATATTATCAAACAATAAACTAGAGGATGTCTATAGTTCAAGTATAACTTAGGCATGAGGTTAAAATCTTAGCAAAGTGAACTATTGTTACAGGCAACGTCAGACTCCTCTATAATTAAGCTGCTGCATCACATGGTATACTTTAAATTTTCTACACACAAAAAAATTCCCAATTGACAGCTCTTTATGAGATAAAATGTATTTTATCTTATATTTTTGTTCACTAGATTTTCTAAATCAACAGCAAGAAAATGCCTTTCTTTTACAGTTCCTTTGGGGAAGTCTTGCATTCAGTTATGCAACATGGTGTTTGGATTTCTTGAGAAGCTATGTCTAGGGAAAATAGCCAGTGTTTATCTGTAAATCACATCGGAGTGAAGTACAGACAGGATGAGTACCAAGACTCATAATATGAAAAAGACTTTGTCATTGATTTTCCTGCTCATGTATATGGTCACTTTGTCCCTTTACAGAATATTCCAAGTGATACATGAACTCCTCGCAGCAATGACAACCATTTTCATGTCTCTCATTTTCCAGGTCCAGATGTGGTTATGCAGGCTTGGAAGAGATTTCCGAGGAGTTAAAGGGCATTTTCTGACCTTAGAGACACTTTGCTGTGACAGTCATGCAAGGCTGTGTCAGGACACTTGGGCTGAAGTCCGGACTCTGCCACTGACTCTGTGGAATACCCCAGGCAAGTCACTTGGTTGCCCTGGGTCTCAGTTTCCCCAGTATTAATTGAGGAGCTGGGAAGAGGTGGCAGATTATATGATCCTAAATTCCACTCCATCTGCGGCATGGTATAATTCTCTGGAGGGTAGAGCAGTAGAGGAAATTCAAAATTGTTTAAATCATTTATCAAATTGGAATGCTGGAGCTGAAAATATATTCTGACTATTTTTCTTTTTTCTTTTTTTTTATCATATATTGTTTTTTTTTTTATTAAATTCAGTTTTATTGAAATACATTCACACACCATACAATCATCCATGATATACAATCCACTGTCCACAGTATGATAACATAGTTATGCGTTCATCACCACAATCTATCTCTGAACATTTTCCTTACATCAGAAAGAACCAGAACAAGAATAAAAAATAAAAGTGAAAAATGAACACCCAAATCATCCCCCCATCCCACCCCATTTGTCCTTTAGTTTTTATCCCCATTCCTCCACTCATCCATACACTAGATAAAGGGGGTGTGATCCACAAGGTCTTCACAATCACACTGTCACCCCTTGTAATCTACATTATTATATAATTGTCTTCAGGAGTCCAGACTGCTGGGCTGGAGTTTGGTAGTTTCAGGTATTTACTTCTAGCTATTCCAATACATTAAAGCCTAAGAGGTGTTATCTATATAGTGCATAAGAATGTCCACCAGAGTCACCTCTCGACTCCATTTGGAATCTCTCAGCCACTGAAACTATTTCGTCTCATTTTGCATCCCCCTTTTGGTCAAGAAGATACTCTCAGTCCCACAATGCCAGATCCACATTCATCCCCGGGAGTCATACTCTGCGTTGCCACAGAGATTTACACCCCTGGGAGTTGGGTCCCATGTAGGAGGGAGGGCAGTGAGTTCACCTGTCGAGATGGCTCAGTTAGAGAGGGGGCCACATCTGAGCAACAAAAAGGTACTCAGGGGGAGACTCTTAGGCACCATTACATACAACTTTAGACTCTCCTTTGTGGTAATGAGCTTCATAAGGGCAAGTTCCATGCTCGAGAGCTCAGCACATCAAACCGCCAGTCCCAATGTTTGTGACAACATCAACACCAGTCCAGGTGACTGGTGTTGCCCCAGATCCTCGGGGCTGGGGAGGGGGAGGCTGTAAATATATTTTTTATTATCTGCCCAAATTACTCTAGGATGTGTCACTATTTCACTCTGGCTTATACTAACCTACTGTATCTCACTTCCTATTCAAAGTTCCACGCAATTGTGGTGTTTCAACAAATGGACTGTAGAGTTGTACCATTTAGAAAATTTAGATTCTGTACCAAATAGATATCTATTCCCTTGGTCTCATATGAAAGTTGAAGTTTTAAAACACAATCAGTTTCAACCTTTATCCTTTGGCCTGGCTTGCCCTGGTCTTAACCAGACCTGCTTCATTCATATCACTAATTGAAGTCTGGGCTCTTTTTCACCTTTTTTGTTTTTTTTTTTTTTGACAGTGGCTGTATGCACTAATACTGACATTCATATCTGCTGAGCTCTAGCTCTGAGTTTCAGATGTCTCAGAGATATGCATTGTTCCAGAGACCAATCAGGTTATATGCTAGGGGATCAGCATCTCAAAGTTTAGAGATAGGCCTTACAATTCAGGGATAGAGTTAACTGCTGTAAGAGCTTACAATCTAGGGACTATTACAATTATTGTGTAATAGGCTATGTTCTAAGATTCAATTCTGAGTTTACACATTGTAGATAGTTCATATTGGTGAGGCATCATCCCTCTCACCATGTTTTCTCCAACACTTTTACTCCTATATATATATTTTCCTATAATTTTATAGAGTTATATTCACATACCATACATTTATCCACAGTGTACAATCAGTTGTTCATGGTATCATCATAAAGTTGTACATTTATCACCACAATCAGCACTTGAACATATTGATTACTACAAGAAAAATTGTTTTGTTTTTTTTTTTAGCAATAAGAAAAAATGATAAAAAGAAAAATAACATGTCATACAATACAATATACTACTAAGGACAGTAAATAACACCACTACCAAGAATCCCATATTACTCCCTTATATCCCCCTCTCATATACATTTAGCATTGGCATATTGCCTTTGTTACATTTAATGGAGGTATATTACAATGTTACTGTTGACCATAAACTCCAGTTTGCTTTGATTATGTTTTTTCCTGAATATCATCCCTTTTTCAAATTTCTACATGGTTGACATTCATTTGCTTTCCCACATGCAAAAACATTTTTGTATTTGTATATTTAGTAACAGTCATTGGCCACTCAGTTTTTGCCACATTATACAGTCCCAGTCTTTATCATGTATCTTTACCTCTGGTGTCATACATTCTCCTATCCCACCTCTTTCAGCTTTACTCACAGACATCTTTGTTCAGTGTACTTACAATACTGTGCTACCATCACACAGTATTATGCTATCTAATTCTGGATCTGTGCAATCAATCCTAAACATTCTGTAGTCCTTCAGCATCAAATGGCTGATCTCTGCCCTCTTTCTATCTCCTGGTCGCCTGTGTTGTCAGCTTTTAACTCCCAAAGTTTGTTCGTTAATGTCTGTTCATATTAGTGAGACCATACAGAATCTGTCCTTTTGTTTCTGGCTAACTTCACTCAACATAATGACCTCAAGGTTCATCCACATTATTACATGATCCATGTCTTTGTTCTGTCTTACAGCTGCATAATATTCCATCATGTGTATATACCACAGTTTGTTTATCCACTTGTCCTTTGATGGACATTTGGGCTGTTTCCATCTCTTGGCAATTGTGAATAATGCTGCAATAAACATTGGTTTACAAATGTCTGTGTCTTTTTTTTTTTTTTTTTAATCTTCATTTTATTGAGATATATTCACATACCACGCAGTCATACAAAACAAATCGTACTTTTGATTGTTTACAGTACCATTATATAGTGGTACATTCATCATCCAAATCAATCCCTGACACCTTCATTAGCACACACACAAAAATAACAAGAATAATAATTAGAGTGAAAAAGAGCAATTGAAGTAAAAAAAGAACACTGGGTACCTTTGTCTGTTTGTTTCCTTCCCCTATTTTTCTACTCATCCATCTCTAAACTAGACAAAGTGGAGTGTGGTCCTTATGGCTTTCCCAATCCCATTGTCACCCCTCATAAGCTACATTTTTATACAACTGTCTTCGAGATACATGGGTTCTGGGTTGTAGTTTGATAGTTTCAGGTATCCACCACCAGCTACCCCAATTCTTTAGAACCTAAAAAGGGTTGTCTAAAGTGTGCATAAGAGTGCCCACCAGAGTGACCTCTCGGCTCCTTTTGGAATCTCTCTGCCACTGAAGCTTATTTCATTTCCTTTCACATCCACCTTTTGGTCAAGAAGATGTTCTCCGTCCCACGATGCCAGGTCTACATTACTCCCCGGGAGTCGTATTCCACGTTGCCAGGGAGATTCACTCCCCTGGGTGTCTGATCCCACGTAGGTGGGAGGGCAGTGATTTTACCTTTCAAGTTGGCTTAGCTAGAGAGACAGCCACATCTGAGCAACAAAGAGGCATTCGGGAGGAGGCTCTTAAGCACAACCATAGGGAGGCTAGCCTCTCCTTTGCAGCAACCGTCTTCCCAAGGGTAAAACCTGTGGTAGAGGGCCCAACCCATCAAACCACCAGTCCCCTATATCTGTGGTCATGTTAGCAACCATGGAGGTGGGGTAGGCGAATACCCCTGCATTCTCCACAGGCTCCTCAAGGGGGCACTACATCTTTTTTTTTTCCTTGTTTTTCTTTTTTTTTTTTTTTTTTTAACTTTCCCTTCTTTTTTAAATCAACTGTATGAAAAAAAAAGTTAAAAAGAAAACAAACATACAATAAAAGAACATTTCAAAGAGACCATAACAAGGGAGTAAGAAAAAGACAACTAACCTAAGATAACTGCTTAACTTCCAACATGTTCCTACTTTACCCCAAGAAAGTTACCTAATATAGCAACATTTCTGTGAACTTGCTCCTACTATATCCATCAGAAATTAACAGACCATAGTCATTCCTGGGCATCCCCAGAACGTTAAATAGCTTATCTGTTCTTCTTGGATTATTGTTCCCCCTTCCTTAATTGCTCTCTATTGCTAGTTCCCCTACATTCTACATTATAAACCATTTGTTTTACATTTTTCAAAGTTCACATTAGTGTAGCATATAATATTTCTCTTTTTGTGCCTGGCTTATTTCGCTCAGCATTATGTCTTCAAGGTTCATCCATGTTGTCATATGTTTCACGAGGTCGTTCCTTCTTACTGCTGTGTAGTATTCCATCGTGTGTATATACCACATTTTATTTATCCACTCATCTGTTGAAGGACATTTGGGTTGTTTCCATCTCTTGGCAATTGTGAATAATGCTGCTATGAACATTGGCGTGCAGATATCTGTTCGTGTCACTGCTTTCCAATCTTCCGGGTATATACCGAGAAGTGCAATCGCTGGATCGAATGTTAACTCTATATCTAGTTTTCTAAGGAACTGCCAGACTGACTTCCAGAGTGGCTGAACCATTATACAGTCCCACCAACAATGAATAAGAGTTCCAACTTCTCCACATCCCCTCCAGCATTTGTAGTTTCCTGTTTGTTTAATGGCAGCCATTCTAACTGGTGTTAGATGGTATCTCATTGTGGTCTTAATTTGCATCTCTCTAATAGCTAGTGAAGCTGAACATTTTTTCATGTGTTTCTTGGCCATTTGTATTTCCTCTTCAGAGAACTGTCTTTTCATATCTTTTGCCCATTTTATAATTGGGCTGTCTGTACTATTGTCATTGAGTTGTAGGATTTCTTTATATATGCAAGATATCAGTCTTTTGTCAGATACATGGTTTCCAAAAATTTTTTCCCATTGAGTTGGCTCCTTCTTTACCTTTTTGAGAAATTCCTTTGAGGTGCAGAAACTTCTAAGCTTGAGGAGTTCCCATTTATCTATTTTTTCTTTTGTTGCTTGTGCTTTGGGTGTAAAGTCTAGGAAGTGGCCGCCTAATACAAGGTCTTGAAGATGTTTTCCTACATTATCTTCTAGGAGTTTTATGGTACTTTCTTTTATATTGAGATCTTTGGTCCATTTTGAGTTAATTTTTGTGTAGGGGGTGAGGTAGGGGTCCTCTTTCATTCTTTTGGATATGGATATCCAACTCTCCCAGCCCCATTTGTTGAAAAGACCATTATGGCTCAGTTCAGTGACTTTGGGGGCCTTATCAAAGATCAGTCGGCCATAGATCTGAGGGTCTATCTCTGAATTCTCAATTCGATTCCATTGATCTATATGTCTATCTTTGCGCCAGTACCATGCTGTTTTGGCAACTGTGGCTTAATAATAAGCTTCAAAGTCAGGGAGTGTAAGTACTCCCACTTCGTTTTTCTTTTTTAGAGTGTCTTTAGCAATTCAAGGCATCTTCCCTTTCCAAATAAATTTGATAACTAGCTTTTCCAAGTCTGCAAAGTAGGTTGTTGGAATTTTGATTGGAATTGCATTGAATCTGTAGATGAGTTTGGGTAGAATTGACATCTTAATGAGATTTAGTCTTCCTATCCATGAACATGGAATATTTTTCCATCTTTTAAGGTCCCCTTCTATTTCTTTTAGTAGAGTTATGTAGTTTTCTTTGTATAGGTCGTTTACATCTTTGGTTAAGTTTATTCCTAGGTACTTGATTTTTTTAGTTGCTATTGAAAATGGCATCCTTTTCTTGAGTGTCTCTTCAGTTTGTTCATTTCTAGCATATAGAAACATTACTGACTTATGTGCATTAACCTTGTATCCCGCTACTTTGCTAAATTTGTTTATTAGCTCTAGTAGCTGTATCGTCGATTTCTCAGGGTTTTCTAGATACAAGATCATATCATCTGCAAACAATGACAGTTTTCCTTCTTCTTTTCCAATTTGGATGCCTTTTATTTCTTTGTCTTGCCGGATTGCCCTGGCTAGCACCTCCAGCACAATGTTGAATAACAGTGCTGACAGCGGGCATCCTTGTCTTGTTCCTGATCTTAGAGGGAAGGCTTTCAGTCTCTCACCATTGAGTACTATGCTGGCTGTGGGTTTTTCATATATGCTCTTTATCATGTTGAGAAAGTTTCCTTCAATTCCTACCTTTTGAAGTGTTTTTATCAAAAACAGATGTTGGATTTTGTCAAATGTTTTTTCAGCATCTATTGAGATGATCAATTGATTTTTCCCTTTTGACTTGTTAATGTGTTGTAATACATTGATTGATTTTCTTATGTTGAACCATCCTTGCATGCCTGGAATAAACCCCACTTGGTCATGGTGTATGATTTTTTTAATGTGTCTTTGGATTCGATTTGCAAGTATTTTGTTGAGGATTTTTGAATCTATATTCATTAGGGAGATTGGCCGGTAGTTTTCCTTTTTTGTAGCATCTTTGCCTGGTTTTGGTATTAGATTGATGTTAGCTTCATAAAATGAGTTAGGTAGTGTTCCATTTTCTTCAATGTTTTGAAAGAGTTTGAGTAAGATTGGTGTCAGTTCTTTCTGGAAAGTTTGGTAGAATTCCCCTGTGAAGCCATCTGGCCCTGGGCATTTATTTGTGGGAAGATTTTTGATGACTGATTGGATCTCTTTGCTTGTGATGGGTTGGTTGAGGTCTTCTATTTCTTCTCTGGTCAGTCTAGGTTGTTCATATGTTTCCAGACAATTGTCCATTTCCTCTACATTATCCAGTTTGTTGCCATACAGTTGTTCATAGTATCCTCTTATAATTTTTTTAATTTCTTCAGGATCTGCAGTTATGTCACCTTTTTCATTCATTATTTTGTTTATATGGGTCTTCTCTCTTTTTGATTTTGTCAGTCTAGCTAGGGGCTTGTCAATCTTCTTGATCTTCTCAAAGAACCAACTTTTGGTGATATTTATCCTCTCTATTGTTTTTTTGTTCTCTATGTCATTTATTTCTGCTTTAATCCTTGTTATTTCTTTTCTTCTACTTGGTTTAGGATTGGTTTGCTGTTCATTTTCTAGCTTCTTCAGTTGATCCATTAGTTCTTTGATTTTGGCTCTTTCTTCCTTTTTAATATATGCGTTTAGTGCTATAAATTTCCCCTTTAGCACTGCTTTTGCTGCATCCCATAGGTTTTGGTATGTTGTGTTCTCATTTTCATTCGTCTCTATATATTTAGCAATTTCTCTTGCTATTTCTTCTTTAACCCACTGATCGTTTAGGAGTGTGTTGTTTAACCTCCAGGTATTTGTGAATTTTCTAAGTCTCTGATGGTTATTGACTTCTAATTGTATTCCATTGTGGTCAGAGAATGTGCTTTGAATAATTTCAATCTTTTTAAATTTATTGAGGCTTGTTTTATGTCCCAGCATATGATCTATTCTGGAAAAAGTTCCATGAGCACTAGAGAAGTATGTGTATCCTGGTGATTTGGGATGTAATGTCCTGTATATGTCTGTTAAATCTAGTTCATTTATCAGATTGTTCAGGTTTTCAATTTCCTTATTGGTCTTCTGTCTGGTTGATCTATCTATAGGAGAGAGTGATGTGTTGAAGTCTCCCACAATTATTGTGGAAACATCAATTGCTTCCTTTAGTTTTGCCAGTGTTTCTCTCATGTATTTTGTGGCACCTTGATTGGGTGCATAGACATTTACGATTGTTATTTCTTCTTGCTGAATTGCCCCTTTTATTAGCATGTAGTGGCCTTCTTTGTCTCTCAAAACATCCCTGCATTTGAAGTCTATTTTATCTGAGATTAATATTGCTACACCTGCTTTCTTTTGGCTGTAGCTTCCATGAAATATTTTTTTCCATCCTTTCACTTTCAGTTTCTTTGTGTCCCTGTGTCTAAGATGAGTCTCTTGTATGCAACATATTGATGGTTCATTTTTTTTGCTCCATTCTGCAAATCTATATCTTTTAATTGGGGAGTTTAATCCATTTACATTCAACGTTATAACCGTGAAGGCATTTCTTGAATCAGCCATCTTATCCTTTGGTTTATGTTTGTCATATTTTTCCCCTCTGTCTATTAATATCCTTTATTGTACCCATACTGAATCTCTTTAGTACTGAACCTCTCTCCAAGTCTCTCTGTCCTTTCTTTGTTTCTCTGTCTGTAGGGCTCCCTTTAGTATCTCCAGTAGGGCAGGTCTCTTGTTAGCATATTCTCTCAGCATTTGTTTGCCTGTGAAAAATTTAAGCTCTCCCTCAAATTTGAAGGAGAGCTTTGCTGGATAAAGTATTCTTGGCTGGAAATTTTTCTCACTCAGAATTTTAAATATATCATGCCACTGCCTTCTCGCCTCCATGGTGGCTGCTGAGTAGTCACTACTTAGTCTTATGCTGTTTCCTTTGTATGTGGTGAATTGCTTTTCTCTTGCTGCTTTCAGAACTTGCTCCTTCTCTTCTGTGTTTGACAGTGTGATCAGTATATGTCTCGGAGTGGGTTTATTTGGATTTATTCTATTTGGGGTTCGCTGAGCATTTATGATTTGTGTATTTATGTTGTTTAGAAGATTTGGGAAGTTTTCCCCAACAATTTCTTTGAATACTCTTCCTAGACCTTTACCCTTTTCTTCCCCTTCTGGGACACCAATGAGTCTTATATTTGGACGTTTCATATTATCTGTCATATCCCTAAGGTCCATTTCGATTTTTTCAATTTTTTCCCCATTTTTTCTTTTATGCTTTCATTTTCCATTCTGTCATCTTAGAGGTCACTGATTCGTTGTTCAACTTCCTCTAGTCTTGTACTATGAGTGTCCAGAATCTTTTTAATTTGGTCAACAGTTTCTTTAATTTCCATAAGATCATCCATTTTTTTATTTAGTCTTGCAATGTCTTCTTTATGCTCTTCTAGGGTCTTCTTGATTTCCTTTGTCTCCCGTACTATGGTCTCATTGTTCATCTTTAGTTCTTTGAGTAGCTGCTCTAGGTGCTGTGTCTCTTCTGATCTTTTGATTTGGATGCTTGGGCTTGGATTATCCATATCGTCTGGTTTTTTCATATGCTTTATAATTTTCTGTTGTTTTTGGCCTCGTGGCATTTGCTGAACTTGACAGGGTTCTTTTAGGATTTGTAGACCAATTGAAGTCCTTATCTCTAATTTATCAGATCTACAGCTTCGTGGAGTACACTTTCTCTAACTAACCAGCAGGTGGCGCCCACGAGCCACCTGTTCTCCACAAGCCAGTTCTCCCTTGCTTAGCCTTTTTGGTGAGTGGGGGAGTGAGTCTTGTGGGGTCCAATTGGTGTACCAAGCTTGCGTGTGTAGTTGGTGTTGCCTGCCCTGTATATGGGGCGTGTTTCTGGGCAGTCAGGGAGGGGGGGGGTGGCTCTAACAATCAAATCTCCCTGGTGATCCTAGAGTTTTAAGGCTGCTGCAATAGTCTAACCCTTCAGTTCAGTCCTGCCACAGTTTGTCTCTGCCACTGACCCACAAGTCCTTGGTATTGGCGTATGGCTCCTGAGACTTGCAAGTGGGCCCCTCTTCCAGGCCGTGCACCCCGGGTCCTCTGTTGAGGGATGACTGTGCTATGTCACAGGTGAGTGCCATCCCCCAGGGCAGTTCTGGGTTGCTGGGCTGTGTAGGGAGGCTCCCAGTCTGCTGAAATGATGGCTGAATGGGGCTTTGTTAATTCATACTGCTCTACCTTCCCAACTCTGGGACAATCAGCTGAGGTTGCAGGGAAGGCTAATGTCCACACCCAGTTTTGTGGTGTGTGCCTGTTATTTGAAGCACTTCTGTCACACTGGGTTGTCTGGGGCAGTTCTAGGCTATGGGGCTGGCGATAGGCAGGAGTGTTTCCTGTCCACCAGGATGATGGCTGTGAGTGGACACCCCCCTTTTCTTGGGAAGTTGTGGTGTTTAGTGAATTTTGTCAGCCACTGGATTATTGCGTTTTGTCTCAGAGCTCTCCTAGTTCTGCTCTTGACTTGACCTGCCCAAATTGCAGGTCTTTGAAGCTTTCTGTATTGGGCTTCTTAGAGTAATTGTTTTAGAAAAAGAAAAAAGGATTAAAAAAGAAAAAAAAAAAAAAGGGCCCTCCTCAGAGATCTAATGGGTTACTGAAATGCTAAGAGACAAAGCAACCAGGGCCATTAAGGAAAGGTCCACAGGGCAGAGAGATCAGCTTTTCTTGGGGATTTGCTTATGTGCCTCAGGGCCTGAGCTCGGGCCTGAGGCCCTTCCCCTTTCTATGTTCACCAGAACTCCAAAAATCCTCCTCTTTTATTTTGGAGTTTTTCGTGTTGTTTTTTTTCTATGCCTGTCTCCTCTCTGCTGGGCTGGCTGGTCTCAGATTCTCTGGTGTCTGGTCTCCTTCTATCTATGGTTGGAGTTTGGATCAGCAGAATGAGTTTCCGATAAGGGCTGCCACTGCAGTTCTCCCTTCTCCTTCCCAGAGCTGACAGCCCCTCCTCCCACGGGACTGAGCCTGGCAGGGAGGGGTGCGGGTCCCCTGGCCGCAAAAACTTACAGATTTCGCTGATCTCAGCAGTTCCACATTTTCATGAGTGTTGTATGAAGTATGCCCAAAGTCAGATTGCTCTGTGGTGTCCAGTCCACGCAGTTCCTGGCTTTCTACCTACTTTCCTGGAGGAGTAACTAAAACATACAGCTCACCAGTCTGCCATCTTGCCCCGCCTCCCACCCTTCCTATTTTAAGGTAAGTTCCTCAGTGGGTTCATACTGAGTGAAATAAGGCTCCAGCTCTTCTGCCTTATTAATCTGAAATGTTCATATTTTTTTCCTTTCTACCACATAGAAGATTTTCCTAGGCTCTGTCTATTGGATGATTCTGCACAATAGTATGAAAATTGAAAGGGTGACTTAAAGCTGCAGAGAGAACTTGAGAAATTATGTACCACAGTATAGAGTGCAATAAGTGTTCAATAACACCCAGTCGAGCATCAGGTTTGTAGCTTTGGGGCAGAGTTTTTCTGGTGTCTAGTGTCCCTTGATTCCTAGTCCACTATTGAAGCTGATTTTCTAGGCTTTCTTGTGATTTTATGAGCCATCAAACATCCTATCAATTCATTTTCTGATTAACCATACAGAGTCAGTTATTTTATTTTTAATTGAAAAGACTGAATACTGTATATTATTAATAAGCCCCCCACAATCTGAATCAAATATATAATTCCTTTGACTACATCTTCTTTTAAATCTTTCAAGTCTAATTTATTTTTTTTGCAAATGTCATTGCTGTTTCTCTTGTAGGATATCTAAACTTGCTAATTCAGTTCCCTTTTGTTGCTTTATAACCATCCAGAAGCTTAGTGTCTTAATACAACAATGAGGACCTGATATTTGAGCAGAGACAGGATCTCAGTAGTGGCTGGCTCGCTCATTTGAATGTATTCAGGCAGAGGTTGTGCCGGTCTGGAAGGTCCAAGAAGGCTCCGCTTACACATCTTTTACTCAGTGACCAGCCCCCCCAACCCCCCCACCCCACCCCAACATTTCTCCACGTGGCTAGCTTGGACTTATTCGCAGCCTTGTGGGTTCAGGTAGGTAGACTTCTTACATGAACATTGGCCTCCATGCATGATGGTGGAAAATACCATGCTGCTGAAAAGCTATGTCAGATTTGACACTGGATCACATCCCACATTGACCAAAGACAGTCCAAACTCAAGGGAAGGAAAGTAGCTTCACCTTTTGATGGAAAAATAAACATACACCAACAGAAGTGGAACAACTGGGGCACCATCTTTGGACACTGCCAAACTTGCTAGTCCCTTTGTCTGAAACATGTTTCCATCAGCTCCACATGTATGTGGCTTCATAAGGATCTTTAGTTCTCAATTAAATGTCACCTCAGAAAGGAAATTTCTGAACCTCCAGTAGAGTTTTACTGTCACCCATTTTATTTCATTGTGAATTTAACACTTCCCTAGATCTACTTACTGAGAAAAAATATTGGTTCCTTACTGAATTCTATCACTAGAACATAATGTCTCGTGTGAGGGGAATTATGCCTGTCTTATTTATGACTCAATCTTAATTGTCTGACACACAGCAGGTACTCAAGAAATATTTGAGCATTGATTTTATACCAACATTCTAGGTATCTTTGGTAATCAACATCTGTCATAAAAGCCAGGAAAGGACAACACAATTCACCGCACATGTCTTTATTATTTCCTTTTGTTTCTGGTAGCTGAAATTTATCAAAATAAGATGCAAGAAGAGGCAGATGCTCAAGGGGCCACCAGGGCACAGAAGGGCAGCTGTGGGCCTGCTCTGGATGGGCATGGACTCCCAGCAGTCTTCCTAACCCTAAAACAGAGCAAGTAGTGAGAGGCATGCAGCGGGGTAATTCAGAACGAGAGGCTAAGTGTGAACTCGTGCAAATGTGGAAATCACACACTCGTGGGGAAGGCACAGGTGGCTTTTTTTGCATGGAGTCCTTAACTTCAGTCTTTGGTTTTACTTTTAGTCACAGGTTTTCTACATTCCCTCTTAAGATTTATGATAGATATTTAAGCCAAAGCTTGCTTAGTGTAGAGAGAGGCTCAGCTTGTTTGTGTGGAAAGGCTCCAGCCCAAAATATAAAGCATCTACAATATTGGCCTTGTTAGTGCTAACCAAGCTACTGACAAATGGAAGAGAATTTAGTGATCATCTCTTCTAAATTCCTGTTTTTGTAGATGAGTGTGCTAGATATTTTCTGATTGTTCCTTCAGGTCCATTCTCTATCTCCACAATGTTCTCTGCCTCAGGAGGCTGACTTTAATGGACTGCATTAAGGTGCTATGTTGGCATCTGGCTTCCCATTGGTTTTAGCCAGTCAGGAATTCTGATGATAGATTAGAGAGAAGGAGGAGAGAGAGATTGTGATGTCTAGTTCCCCTGCTGCTCCTTCCCTGTCTTCCCATGGGTGGACAGTAGCTGTGCTGCTCTGGTTCCTGGCTGATAGCCTTCTCTTAGAGCATTAGCTCTTTCTCTCTCTGTCTCCCACACCCTGAATTCTTGCAATAGCTCTTTTCCCTTCCTTTCTCCTTCAGGTCTAGGGGGGAAGTGTCTTTCCAGGATTGCAGTCTTTAAGTTGGTTCATATCCTTTCTTGATTTTCCTGATCCTGATTGTCCCCAGCAAATAATATCCTCAATAAACTCTTCTCAATAACCAATTCCTTTCATGTGTTTATGGTGGAAACTTGATTGACATGAGAAAACTGAGGTCCATAGAAGTGCTTTGACCTTCTAGTTAGTTCAGTAGAGCAGATCTCAAATGTTTCGTAATGATGATTAGGAATTATTATCTTCATTTTTCAGATGAAGAATCTGAAGGTCAAATAATCTATCCAAGTTTATAACTAGCAATTTTCACACTGGATTTCTTATTAAAGACTAATTCCATTACATCACCCTTCTTTCCAGATTCCGGACTCTTAGTACCAATGTTATAATATAGCATTTTTTGATATACCTTTAGATAAATGAATTCCTCTTACAGTTAATTGCAAAGTTAAATTGCTTGTAGTACTCATGGTATAACCTACCCTCAGCAAATTACATCTCACATGCTAAGTGTAGCCCACCAACTCTTTTCAGAAATAAAGTTTTATTGGAAAACAGCTATGACCATTCATGTACTTATTGGGTGTGGCAGCTTTAGAGCTACAGCAGCACAACTGAGAAGTTGCAACAGAGACTGTGTCTGGCCCACAGAGCCTAAAGCATTTGTTTCTGGCTCTTTACAGAAAGCCCCTGTCCAGAACTTTGTGTATATGCCTATTATAAGGCAGAGTGAGGAAGGCATTGTTGTGACTCATGGCACTTTCTCAATGATTAAAGCTGTTGGCAACCCATTACAATAGCTTTCCAACTGGGAAAATGATGTCCATTATAAATATATTTGAGGGGGAGGGTACTGATTTTCCACTGTAGAAGGTGAAAAAGACATGGTCTGAGGCTCTGTTTTGGAATCCCAAGCAGCTGATTTTCTTAAGTTAAAAGAGAGAAAGAGAACAGAGAGTGGGGGCTGGTGGTGGGGAATCACCATGGTCACTAGATTAGATTCATAATTGAAGAAGAAAAGGAATTTAAATTCTAGCTTATTTATGATAGATTATTCATCAACAACTTCATTGAGCAATTTGTTTTTGTCTTGATGCCCTGTGTATTTCTCTTATTTTACTTACAGCTTGCAAATCCTTTATGGAGTTAAGCATAAATAAAGGAATAAATGAAGAACTTTAATAAATATGTATTTTTAAATATTAATTTTGGACCACATTCACATGCTTTCGCTAAACAACCAAGGAGACACTCTCCAGGTAAAAAGACACCACAGGCAGTGATATTGCTTGAGTACCCCCAAAGGTGAGTCACTTTCCCCTAAACCCTAAGTTGCAAATATTGTATGTAGCATGTCAGAAACAAAAATATACTCCTCTCACCTGCTTGTGGAAGTGAGTGTATTTTTCCAGAGTTGTATTTTATCACAAAAGGACATGGGAAGGGGGTTGGTGGAATTCATTTTTCACTATTGCTCCATCTGATGTACCTGTGGCTACTTCTAACAATAGATGCCACCCTTTAACAGGTGAAAACCCATCTGTCTACATCAGCTGTCAGGCTCCCTGGGAATACATAATTTTCATAAATCAGCTAGAACCTGCCTCAGCTTTAATTGTGGGTCTCAAGTGAATAGAATCAATCTCCAAGACTTCAGGGTCTCCTAGGCAATAAAATAAAATAAGTCATCTACAGAGCTGACATTATCTCTTAACTATTAACTCAAAATTTTCTATTTTTAATAATAGAATAGCATGGTGGAAAGAGAGAGCTCTCCAGTGAAACAAAAGGTGTTTAAATTCCATTGTTAATATTTTAGTAGATGTGCTACACTGGGCAAATTGCTTCATATCTCTGAAATATACTTCAACTTTTTCATTGATAAAAAGATAATAATCCATAAAAACTCATATGAGAAACGAATCACATATCAGAAGTGCTTTGCAAATATAAAGCCACATATTATTATTAAACCAAGCAGGAGATAGATACATTTTATTGTTAAAATTACATATATTTATGGTAAAATAACATTCAGCTCTACAATATTTTACACAACACAAAAAGTACATCTTCTTCCTTTATCAGGATGACTGTTGCCATCAACCACTTTTTTCCGGAAACTTTTCTCTTTCAATCATAATCTTTTTCCAAATAAATTATTTACCAGATGTAGACATTCTTTGGTTCATAGGATTTAAACAGGAAATTATTTTGCCATTTTATATAATGTATTTATTATTTAGGAAATCTTCTCCAAAAGAAAGGCATTAAAAAATGCTACACTTTTTTTTCATTTTTTTAAAAAAAGGAGTTCAAATGAACTGCATTTATGGTTTGGTTTCTTATGATTTCATAAACAGGTATTAAATAATTATTGAATCAACAAACAGACATGAGTGTGGTAGGCAGAATAATGGCCTCTCAAAGATGTCCATGTCCCACTCCATGGAAACTGTGACTGTGTCTCCTTACATGGCAAAGGTAACAGATGCAGGTGAAAGTGTTAATCAGCTGACCTTAAGATAGGGGTGTTATCCTGGATTAAGTGGTGGGGAGGGGGGGCTTAAGTGTGGAAAACTGAGGCAGAAGAGTCAGTGTCAGAGTGAAGTGATGTGAAACTCATTGGCTATTGCTGACTTCACAGAGACGAGGATCCCATGAACCAAGAAATGCAGGTAAAGCCTACAATTGGGAAAGGGTAAGGAAATGCATTCTTCTCTAACTCTCGGGAAGGAAAATAGCCCTCTTGACACCTCGATTTTAGTCCAATGAGACTCATCTCAGACTTCTCAACTCCAGCTATGTAAGATAATAAATTTGTGCATTTTTTAAGCCACTAAATTGTTACAGCAGGAACAGGAAACTAATACATGAAGTTATGTGAATTTGGATTTAAAACTGTTTGACATGACTGAATACTATGCAAATTTTGTAAAGGTAACACAACCAAAGAAAATATACAAACTATATTTGACTGAAAATAATCCAGTCATATAGCTTATATTAGTTTTTCACTTATGCACATGTCTGAAGAAGAGGGAAAGGAAGCATATTGGGCATCTATATATTTAGCAATCATGTAAGTGGCACTATGAAAAGTCCTGCAAAGAACATCCTTTGCAATAATTTTCTATTTTGATGTCTTTGACATGGCACTTTTTATATTCTCCTACCTCTGATTATATTTCTTTTCTTTGTTTCATGTAATTTTCCTGGCCCCTTAAATGGAAAGGTCAGATATCCATTTACCATCCCTATGTATATTCTTTACATTGGGGTTTTCTTGCATTCTCAGGGCTTCCATGACCACTTCCATCTTGATGGCATCAATCATATACCTTCAGCCTCCATACCTTTCTCAAGTTGAGTTCCAACTTTTTCAGCTGTCTATGAGTCAACCTCTCTCCCCCAACCATACCCAATCTACCTTATGATTTTTCTGGAAACAAAAATTCAATATGCCCTGAATTAAAATTTCAAACTTGTCTGTATCAGTATCTTGTTTGCTTGTCTCAGGGAATAAGTTATTGCACTCTATTCTCCAAGTTATCGCACTACGAATCTCAGTGTGTTGCAATCTCTCCTTCTACATCTTATCAGCCAATATATTCTATTCTTGGAAATTCTCAAATGACGTTTATTTTCTATTCTAAGATTCTACAGACAGAGCCTTATTTTAGCTGATCTTTTAGTTGGTTTTCCTTTTTCCTGCCACTCATATTCTATCAGTGCTGTACTCTATGTACAGTACAATTAGGAAAACATTATTTCCTTGGCTCAAAAACCTTCAGATATTGCCTATTGCCCACTAGATAAAGTGCAAGCTCCTTACAGTGACATTCCACAATTCCATAGTTTAGGGCTAGCTTTTATTCCTGTGTCTATCTCCAATTATTTTCCACGTTCAGCTGCTAAATGTGGAAACATTTCATTTTACTATATCCAGAAAACACTTTCATTAATATAACCACTGTTCTCATCAGAAAAGTCTTTAAGCATTGGGAAGCTATTAGATTCATGATAACAAACATAAATTTTCCAAAATATTAAATTTTGCTTAAAAGTTTTACCACAGGCAACCTTGAACTGGCAGGATTACTGCACTCATTTTTAAGAAAATGTCTGCCAGATATCCCAAACCATAATTTGTCTATAAGCTTTCAAGTGAAATTGGTGTTGTGAGAAAAAAGTCTCTAGCTCAGTTCACAACGCTCACGGAAGTTCTTTTCCTAAAGACGGCCAATATACTTCAAGTATGCCGCAGACATGCTATACTTCCCATTTTGTTTCACAGGATACAAAAGGCTTCTGTTCAAGGATTGATATTTAATAAAATTAAAGATATTTACTATGTCACTGAGGATATTCAGAGAGTCTAGCATTCCCCCCAGCCCCAACACCAGAATGTGTGATGGTGAAGAATACGCCATCTCCATACCATTCCTCACTTTTTTGCTTGCTCATAATTTTCCCCACTACTGGAAACACCCTAAAGCCCCTATACAGAATGTGTCTCAACCTCACTTTGATATTAACTATAATCTATACATGTGTCTTCACCTGTCTTACTAGAATGAGGGCAGGGGCCATATCTAATTTAATTTTGCCTTCCAGAAAACACAAAAAGATGGTAAATATTTGTTGAATTTATTTGGAAATTTTCCCTAGGAAAAAAATCACTTTTTTTGGATGATCAATTATTTTAGGTTGCTGGAACATTCAATGCAAGTATTATACATCTATATTTTAGTCTCAAGAGTCTTTCCCTCATTTTGCTCTTAGAAAACCTTCTTGTTGGAAGTTGATTATTATTATAAAGTATTTCAAACCAGGATCATCTCAACCTTAAAAGTTTAATTGGAAGAAATTAAGGAAATGCTCAAACGAGCCTAATTGCCATCTAACATTCACTCTACCATTCGAGCTTGCCTTAATGCTGTTGATCAGACAGATTTCCCTTGGGTGTTTTCAACAGAGCTTGTGATACTGCTTTGTGAGAATTTTCAGAGTATCTCAGCATTCCTTTTCAAGTGATGTCATATATAGGATCACCCTTACTCTTTTAGAAAGTCTTTAAAAATATATGTACACTGTTAGTGACCTCATCCACAAGACTGGATGCTTGGAATCTACAAAGAGCTTCCTGCCAATTAGTGTCAACCATTAGGCTATATTTTTCATAAGGGCTATGTAATCGCTGATGTGGAAACAAGAGTCACTAAAGCCAGTGGAGCTTTGGTTAATTTGTTCCATTTTTAAGAATTCAGAAACTACTCATTTGTGTCAAAAATGGAAGCTTTTTACAAAATATTTCAGGGGTAATAGTTGTACCTAACAGGTTTGGCTTGCAAAAGAGAAGAAGGGTGTTATGGTTCAGGAGCTGAGGACTTGGGAAATGACGTTAGTTGTCACTGGGAAGACTCGCAGAAAGTGACAGGATGTCACACCTCACCAATTGCAATGACACTTTCATAACAAAACAATGGAGTGAACACAACATTGAGATTAAGAGCAAAAGACTAGCTTTCCTACACAAGCAGCCTTTAAATTCATTTTCCTTCCTCTACTAAGTCACAGAATTGGATATTTGGTACCTAAATGGGGGAAAGAAAAGTTTACCATACCTAGTAAATAAAAAGTAAGTAAAATATAGCACACAGATTTTGAATTTAGTGATGATTAAAAAATCCTTAATTGTTGCATGAACAAAGTTTTGTGTATTTGGAAAGTAAGCAATATTGAAAGGCTTTCTGGCTTATTAAATTCCATGTGTTGTAGTAAGTCTTTAAGCATTTTAGAGTTTTTACAAACTCTTTCACCCATATTTTTACATATCACCCCATTCCTGTGGGGGAGATATTTTTATTTTATAGTCTAGACATAACTGTCTTGATAAAGGACTGTTAGTATGTCAAGATTGATGAATTTGATTTTTATTCTGGATTTAGACAATCAGAGACCTATGTGGTGGCTCCAGAAAGTTATCAGAAGCGCAGAAGTCTTCATTTCCCTCCTGGCATCCTCTGCTTCTTTTCTTCAGTTGGGATATAGCTACTGGAGTTCTAGCTACTGATCATAGTTTCTAGCAGGAAAAAGGGTAAAGGCAGAAAGCAAAAAGCATCTCCTTCCTAGATGATTCAGCCAACTTTAAAGGGTTTTCTCTGTAAGCCACGCTCATGATGATTCCTGCTTACTAAAGTTGGTCACACATATCTGCAAGGGTGAATGAGAAATGTAGTCTTCTGCTGTGTGCTCTCCCATCCCCAATAAAAGCAGGAAGAATGGCAGTTAGCAACCTCTCTGTAGATATTTAGTCTCTTAGAGACCAGAGGCTTGAAGCCAGATCCTCTTCTCTCATTCTACCATATTGTATCTGAACTTAGCTGAGAATAATAGATAACATAAATAATGTTTGCTTCTTTCAATTCCTAGTTAACTATATTTATTTGAAAACTTATCTTTTAAAATAGCTTAAGTTGAAAATGATTTTTTCTCAGTCTTATAATATCACATACACTTAGGGATTTCACTTTTTCTTTTTTACAGAAACAATTCTTAAGACTTCTTTTAGTTCTGACCTTCACCTGTAAGTATATTGTACTTTTTCAACTACTTATAAGACACTTACCACATCATACTCAGCTAGTCCAAAACAACTGGTCCTCCTACCTCACCAAACTGGCTTCCTCTTTCCAATTATCTCTTTTCTTTCAATGGAACCAACATTTCCCCAATATTTCAGAGTAAAGTGGTCCCACATCAGTTGTACCCAAGGATCCAAGTGGAAACAAATATGAGTCTGCTCTGAAAACAATTCTTTAATTAGGGGTTTATTTTCCAAAAATTAAAGTCAACCCATTTGTGACCTGCAATCAAAGTTCAGCAAATATATAGGAGGACCATCATCACTCATCAGAGCTGCTGAAAAAGTAAGCATCACTTTTTCACTTTCTGGTTTTGGAATAATGAGGTAAATGTTACCCAGTACTGTACATATCAGATATGAATAACATTTTAAAAAAAAGGGAACAGAGAAAACAACAAGAAACTATCCAGATTGGCCATCTGAAAAAGGACCAAATTGAACTTTTTAGGTCAACACATAGGTATGATATAATAACTCACTTGATGCTTAAAGAGCAGAATAAATTTAAGGAAAAAAAAAGCAGAATTAGAGCTAGATATACAAAAATTACTAATGATGCCTCCCAGAAGTACAAGAAGGCAGCAAATATGAAGAAGAATCCAAGAGGTAAGAAAGCTAGCATGAGAATGCTATTCAGTGGATGTCTGCAAAGAATGGAATAAAGGAATTATTTGAAGAGATAATAGAAAGGAATTTTGTTTAGACTAATGAAATACAAGAATCCACAATTAGAAGAAATGTAACATGTACCAAACAGAATAAATAAAAAGAGATCTGCATTTAGACCAATTGTAGTGAAATTACAGAATGACAAACACAGAGAGAAATTTTAAATAAAGAAAATCCTTGCAAAGAATAAAGCAGTTAGACATTACACTCCTCAATATAATAATGGAATCTAGAAGAGAGTGGAAAAAATATCTTCAAATTATGACTTGAGATGGGGTCAAAATAAAGGCATTGTAACATAAAAAACTTGTGAGAATTGACTACCAGCACATATATGCTACCAGAATATGCATGTGTACAGATTCAGGGTCAGGGGAAGAAGGGATCAGTATACCAGTTCTTTAATACTTTTTGTTATTTAGGAAGAAGCTACAGACATAAACTTTAGAATTGGTTAATAGTGCCTGTTAACATTTAAAGAGTAAAAAATATAGAAGTAGATGCTATACATTTGATATCAAGTAAAGGAAAATTAGAATAATAAAAATAATTTTTTAAAAACTTAACTGGATAAACAAAGGGAGGAAATGAAAAAAAGGCAATGAATAAACAAAACAATAGGCAGCACGAAGTAAAATGGGAGAAACAATATATTCAACAATCACAATAAATGTAAATGGAACAAAGTCTAATATGATAAAATGTCATATTTAATAAATAAAAATATTACCAAAGTTATAGTTCAGAAGACAAGTAAAACCAAAAAATATTGATAAAGGCATAGACAAAGATATATTGGGTCAATTAAAACAACAAAAAAGCTAATTATCTATATTTTATACTAGATGAAGTCAATTTTAAGACAGAAAGTATTATTATGGATACACAGAGTAATTACAAAATCATATTTTTAAATTCAATAAGAAATAACAGTAGAAAACACATATGCAGGACCAGCTTCATGGCTGTGCACCACTGCAGTCACCTGGGGCCCTACATGCAGAAAGGCCCCATGGAGTGTGATACTTTGCAGGAGTCTCTTGGAATTCTTAGTAATATTAACCTTGAATTTGTTAGGAAAGAAGTCCAATGAGCCAATGGAACATATATCAGGGACTTGGAACCTCTGCTCCAAGTCAGGATTCATGTAAAGAGTGATAGCTCATTCAGGATTGGTAATAGTGCCTGTTCCTATCAGTCAGAATGAAAAATTATCATAATTCAAGAAGTATCACATAGGGTACTCAGAAAGGTTTTACCTCACTCAAGGAACAAAATTAGCCCTAGACTAAATGCTGTCCTAACTGCAATTAGAAAAATTTAAAAAGCAAGGCTCCAAAAGATCAAACTCCTTCCAAGTCATTTAACTGCATTCCTGAACAAATTTGAAGAATATTTATAGGAAGGCAGAAATATACAGCAAACATAAAGGTAAAATACACAAATTATAGCATCAATAAATATCTTTCAGGAATGTAAAGAAGCAGAAAAATACAACACAATGAGGATAAAATGCAATCAATCCAAACTAACCCAGAAGTGACAGATATGATATAATCAGATTTGGACATGAAACCATTTATTATTAGTGTATTCTGTGTATTTAAGGAACTAGAAGTCTGAACATGATATGTAAGACATGGAAGATATAAAGATGAAAATTGAAATTTTATTCCAGAGTTGAAAACTCTAATTATGAGATGAAGAATACACAAAATGGGAAAAATAGCTGATTTATCACTACAAAATAAAATATTAGTCAACTTTGAAATGTAATAATAGACACTGTTTGAAAATGCCACAAACAGATAAAAAGAACAGAAAAAAGTAATCAGAGTATCAGTGAACTGTGGAACAATACATGTAATTGGAGTCCCCAAAAGAGAGGTGAGAGAGGGAACTTGAAAAAGAAGAAATCAACTTGATGACATTAAAAACTCATAGATCCAAGAAGCTCAAAGAACTCAAATGCAAGAAACAAGAAGAAAAATACACTGAAGCAGATAATACAATGCTTTAATCCAGTGACAAAGAAAAACTCCAAAGCAGCCAGAGACAAATGGTAGATTATATACAGCAGAAAAAGGTAAGGTAACAGCATATTTTTCACCAGAAGTAATACAGCTAGAAGACAGTGAACAAACAGTGTTAAGGTACTTAAAAAATAAAGACAAACAAACATAAATTTCTCTAGAATTCTTTATTCAGCAAGTCAATCCTTCAAAAGTAAAGACAAAGATATTTTAGTCATGCAAAAGTTGTAAGAGTTCATACAAGAAAGCTTGTATTACAAGAAATTTTAAAAGAAGCAGAAAGAAAATGATATTAGTTGGAAATCTGGATCTTCACGAAGGAAAGAAGAGTACCAGAAATGGTAACCATTTGTATAAACACAAAGAATTTTTTTCTAATTATTTAAATCTATTTAATGATAATGGAATGCTTAAAAGAGAAGCAATAAGAAATACCTTGTAGGTCTTATAACATTTCTAGATGTAAAATATATGATAACAATAGAACAAAGACTTGGAAGGAAGAAATGAAAGTAAACTGTTTAAAGTTATTATATATGTGAAGTGGTATAATCACACTGGAAAGAAGACTGTGATAAGTTAAAAACATAATATTAACTCTAAAACAAATATTAAAATAACTCAACATCAAGTTGCAGCAAATAAAACAACATAAAGGGATTAAAATGAAATTGTAGAAATACTGAATTAGTCCAAAAGAATGAAACAAAAGAGGAAAATGGAGAACAAAGAACAGATAGGACAAATAGCAAACAAATAGCAAAATGGTAGATTTAAACAAAAACATAGGTATTACATTAAATATAAATAGTATCAACACTCCAAATAATAGGAAGAGAATTTCAGAGTGGACAAAATTTAAAAATCCCAACTATAATTTGACTATAGAAACTCAATTTAAATATAAAGACAAAAATTGTTAAATGAAAGGAAAGAAAAGGTAAAACTAATCGAGAAATGAACAATACATATTTGGAATACATATTTAAACATCAAAATAGATTTCAGAACACAGACTCTCATCAGAGATAAAAATGTCCATTTCGTAATGATAAAGGGAACAATTCCCAAGGAGAAATAATCTTTTTTACGTACATAATAACACAGCTTCAAAATTCATGATGGAAATACCTATAGAACTTCAATGATACACAGAGAAATTTACAAAATTATTCAGATATTTTAATATCCAACTGTCAATAATTGATAGAATACATAGAAAGTCAGCAAGGATGTATAAAACTTAATTAACACTATCAACCAACTTGTCCTAGTATTATGTGACTACTTAGCTTGGTTGTGGTACCCAATTATTTAATTAAACACTAATCTCGGTGTTGCTGTAAATATTTTTAGCGATGGTTAACATCTATATTCAGTTGACTTTAAGTAAAGGAGACTGCCATTGATAATGTGGGTAAGCCCTATCCAATCAGTTGAAAGCCTAAAGAACACACACTGAGGTTTCACACAGGAGAAGAAATTCTGCTTCAAGACTCTAGCATCAATTCCTACTTGAGTCTCCAGCCAGTCAGACTGCTCTGCAGATTACAGAATTCCCAGTCCCCACAACCACATGAGCCAATTCCTTACAATGAATTATATAAATATAAATATATATATATCTCCTATTGATTTTCGTCTATGGAAAAGTGTGACTGAAAAAATATTTATAGAACATTCTACCCACCTTCATTGTATTGAATATTTTCCTTCAATTACACATGGAACACCAACCAAAATTAAACATATCCTTTTTAATAAAGTGAGTCTATAAATGTAAAAGTCATTTAAAAAAATCTACATGCTCAGACCACAATGGAATTAAAAAATACATATGCATGTACATATACGTATATATATATACACATATACATATATACTCATATAATGTCCAAGTATTTGGAAACTGAAAAATTCTCTCTAATTAACACATGAATCAAAGAAGAAATCAAAAGGGAGTTAGAAGTGATTTTCAACTGAATGAAAAGGAAAAAAGAACACATAACAATTTATAACACCAGATGCCTGATTGAAAAAAAAGATAAAAGATCTCAAATAATAACCCATCTTCTGCCTTAATAAATTTTAAAAAATCAAGAGCAAACTGAAACAAAGTAAACAAAAGAAAGAAAATAATAAAGATCAGAGAGGGAATCAATGATATGGGAAAAAACAAAACAAAACAAAAAAACAAAAAACACAAAGGCTGTAAAGCTACAATCAGAAAATAAACAAGCCAAAAGCTGTTTTCTTTGGCGGGGGGGGTTGAGGGGGAGAAATCAATAAAATTGATAAACCTCAAGCCAGAGTGATCAAGTCAAAATGAGAAGAAAAAAACAAAAAAACAAATTACTATTATCAGGAATGAGTGGTGCCATCAGTACAGAGCGAACAGATATTAAAAGGAAAATAAGGGAACATCACAGAACACTGTTGAAATAAATTATATTAACAAAGACCTAAATAAATTGGGAGATATACACAGTTTTTATAGGTCAGAAGACTCAATATTATTAAAATGTTTGTTCTCCCAACATTGATCGATAGACTCAAAATTATAATAATCAAATTTTTGTCAGCAAATTTTTGTCAGAAACTAAAAAACAGATTCTAAAATTCATATAGAAATGAAAAAGGATCTAAAAGTCAAAACATCTTTAAAAATAAAAACAGAGACAGAGAACTAATATTCCCTGATTTCAAGACACTGTGGTATCAGTATGTAGAAGATAGACACATAGATAATGAGAAAGGAATAGGGAGTCCAGAAATAGACCTACCCGTATATGGGGGCATATTTTTTGACAAAGGGGCAAAAACAATTTAATAGAGAAATTATAGTCTTTTTGTCAAATGGTGCTGCTACAACTGGATGTCCATATGCCAAAATCTTCCATTCAAAACTTGCACTATATACAGTGTTTCCAGGGTTCCCAGGTTTAGTGATTGGCTAGAAGGGCTCAGGGACTCAGCATGTATTACACTCATGGCTAAGACATATTACAGGTAAGGGTTACAAAGCGAAGTCAACAGAAATGCATGGGGCAAGGTATGAAGGTACACGATTCTGAGTCCTCTCCCAGCGGAAAGTGATGTCTATGAAGAAAACTCACAGAACCAGCACTCCAGGTTCTCACTGGGGGCTCATCATGTAGGCACCTTGTGCCTAGCACATACCAAAATTCAAGAGTCTCAGAAGGAAAGCAGGTGTTCAGCATCAACGTCTTTGTACAATTTAGGCACAGTGAGCCACTCTTATATTTAGGGAGTCTTTTTATATTAATGTACGGTTCTGTGTATCAGCCTACAGATGTCAGCCAATGGCCAACCTTGCCACACACCTTTCTAAGGATAGCAGTCTCAAGCCTGGTCAGTTAAATATTTTCTGTGCAGCAGGATACGCAGAGTGCAAGTGTGAAACTGAAGGACAGTCTAAATCCTTTGGTTATAAATGGGCTACACCCGACTGAATAATATCTTTAAAAACATTCTCTGATCTCCTTCTAGGAGAGAGAGAGAAGCACTTGGCTCTGTGTTGGGGATGAAATATGCAGGAGTGGGAGGCTTAGATTTATCTCCCAAGGATCATGCAATAGACTCAAGAAGATAAGTCATGAACATGCAGAAAAATAACCAATGACACATGTATTAAATGTCAGCTCAAGAAAGGAACAGATGTGTCACCACCAAGTAAAAGAAAATCAAATTTCTGCTATATACTACCTGATTTCCCTGCCTCTAGACTTGGCCCAATCCAAACTATTTTCCATATATGTAAGAGAAACATTACTACTCCTAAACATACTTCAAAAGATCCCTAAATTGAAAAGCGAACAGAAAGCATTTTACCCCCTTTATAAAGCTCAGAGTGCAATTATCACATGCCAACTAGGTGTTGAACAGTGTATTTTAGTATAAATGTGGAGAAGATAAAAAGTGGACACATTGGAAACAGGCGAGATGCAGAATTGTTAATCCTTAGATAATATTTTGCATTTTACCACTGAATGACATAGAATGATACATTATTGTTCTATTAGAGCAATTGTAGGTTTACAGAAAAATCATGCAGAAAGCACCAAGTTCCCTTATACCCATGCCTCACAGGCAGTTTTCCCTATTATTATCATTTTGTGTTACTTTAGTAACTTGGTTACAATTGATGAAACATTATTATTATAATTATAGTATGAACTATAGTCTATATTTATATTAGGGATCACTCTTCATGTTGTACAGTTCTATAGTTTTCTAAATTATTATGATAACATATATTCAACCTAGAATTTATCTTTTAACCACTTTCAAGTATACAATTCAGTGGTGTTAAATGCATTCAAAATGTTGTGTAATTACCACCACCATCCACCCCCCAAATTTTCCATCACTCCAAACAGAAACTCTGTACAAACTGGGAATTAACTCCCCATTCCCACCCATCTCTGGTAACTTGTGTTCTAATTTCTGACTCTATCAATTTGCTTATTCTAATCATTTCATATAAGTGAGATCATGCAATATTTGTCCTTTTGTTTCTGGCTTATTTCACTCACCATGCTGTCCTCAAAGTTCATCAGTGTGGTTGCATGCATCAGAACTTCATTCATTTACAGCTGAATAATAAGCAATGATACACTTGTAATGACTAATATTATGTGACACCTGTCAATACCAAGGAAGGGATCATTTCAGCTGTGCTCTTTAAATGTTTGTTAGCGCTGAAGAATCTCTGTGCGTAAGGATAACCTGAAGAAGTAGTAGTGAAAACATTATAATAGGATTTACTCTTATTCTAATAATAAAAAGTAATATATCTTTATTATGGAAGGTTAAAACACAAAAATATATAAAGAAGAAGAAAAAAAGTCAATATCATTCACCAAAGAAAATTGTTTTTTTTTATTTTATTATATTCCTTTTAAAGCTCTGATTCATGTATTTTATTGATATGTTCATTCTCTCTCTGTCTCTTTATGTAGGTACCTATATATATACATATATAAAACATATATGTTTGCATGAATTTATTATATCTATATAATATATATGTTTATATATGTACTTGTGGTTATTGTTGAAGGGCTTTTCTTTCTCTTTTCTTTCACTTGTCTTTTAACTAAAAGATCATTTCAAATATAGATCTGTGGCAGGACCCTACCAACTGCAAAGAAAGGAAATGAGGAGGCCCAAGGCTACAGTTGTAGCCCCTGTCACTTGCTTACATCTTTAATCAGTAATTAAAGTGTTTTGCAAATTTCATTCAATAGTAGTTTCTTTCTTAATGGCCCACAGTCATTGAGCTAGATCAATGATTGAATCATGTTATAGCACCACCAGCTTGATCTGAATTCCTTTTGTGGGATCTTTTACAGTTTAATGTGGCTTATTTTCAGGTAAGAATGATCTGAAGGATTCAAGATTAAGGTCTAAGAAAACCTCATGTGCTCACCCGGTATTGATCTGAAGCCTAGAATATACATACTAAAAGCTCTACTATCTATTATTAGAAAGCAGTTTTGAGAGCACTGTGAATATGGTTTGTTAAATAGAAATTGCCATCCCCTAAGCCTTTTAAAGAACTGGCCATTTACTCTTGTTTTCTCTTTTACTACACTCTCCTGCAAATTCAATTATTAAAAATATGCTCGCAATCAGAACCCAACTATGTTCTGAAAATAATTCTGGCCTTTTGACCTTACTGTGAATTGGATGTTGAATGTGCCTATACTAAAATCACCTGGGGCTGAAAAGGGGCCACCTGGGGAATCCAAAAGGCTTTCAAAATTTTTTATATAATTTGGAAACAGGATCATTTTTCATGGAATATTGTTTTTTTCCTTTGAATTCCAAGATGTCACTTTTTTTAAAAAGATAAATGACATATATAAGGATAGATCTTGATTATCATACAAATTATGACAACCACAAAGTATCACAAAGAATGTTGTGTTTTTTTAGCAGTGTCATATAAAAATAAAACTGCTTCATCCTCATATCCTGAAGCAGCAAGTATTATGTTTGTTTGTTTTTTTTTCCCCATTAATAGCTAAACAGTAAAATGTCTCAGATAAAATGTTTCAATTTGGACTTAGGAAGCTGGGCTCCCCACCTATTTCCTTTAATTAAAAATAATAATAATAAAACCTTTTCATCCCATTCACTTCATACCTTTATTCACATATTAAATCACTATAGTGGAAAAATATGTAATAGTCTACATATATATGTGTGTGAATATATGAATGTATGCATGTATATATATATATATATATATATATAAAGTTTTTTTGCCTTTTGAAAAGTGAGGACATTAATATTTGATCATTAAAAACTGTACAGTGTTTTATGAATATTATCTCAGTAAACTTTCACAACAAAGCAACACTGCGAGTTATCCATTAACATCCCATTAAACAGATGAGAAAAGACAAGCTTAGATAGATAACCTGCCCACAGTGTTCATACAGAAACTGTCATCACTGACTCAGGTCTGTGCTTTCAGCCTCTTGTCTCTTGTCCTAGTTGGAGGTAGTTTCACTGCCTCACTCCACTCACAGCCTTGTTACTAGCTGTGAAACTAGGCTCCTTTTGGAACTGCTGCTCCCTGTGGGCACATGATGAGCAAGGGTCAAATTCATGCAGAGTTACAATATTTTGAAATTAACATTTTTTAACCTGGCTGTTCCCTGCAATAAACTGAGCCCCATGTAGTACATGTCATAGTCATGATGCTATTGCCAACATTTATCATGATCATGTTACATGCCTGCTTAGATCTCATCTCCAATATTACCTCCTCCCCTCTGGCCTCCTAATCTAAAGTATCATCCTTAGGTGTTTAATCTTCACTAAATCTATCATCATAAAATCACCTTCCTTATTTGTGTACATGTCTAGTATCAGTCTCCACTCAGAATGTAAATTTTTATCTGTCTTGTTTACTTCAATATTCATCGCACTTGCAGCAGTGCCTTTTTTCAGATCATGCTTGAAAGTATTAAAGTTACAGGATTTACTTTTTGCTCATTTTTCAGAAGATACAAACCTAAAATCTTCCTTGCAAAGCAGAAATAAAAGATACAGCTTTGGTATCTGCTCTGCCCTCTTGTCACTTCAAGGACAACCATGGGTGTCAGTCACCTGTATTTGTTCAGGGGAACAAAGAGGCTCAGTGGCAGCAGTGACTATGGGCAAGCTCTGTAAATTTAATGATTCTTAAGATATGTATTATTATCCTTATTTTATCAATATGAAAAAATGAAGCTGATGTATATTAAGAAACTTGCCCAAGTTATACCTGTCTTTAGAAACAGAGAAGAAGATAAATTCCAGGTTACCCTGACTCCAAAATTCTGGGTCTTTCAATCCTCCACTCCAGTTTAGAGAAAGCCTGGAAAGGAAGATTGCCTCCCCTTCAGCATTCAAGTTCTTTTGTCTGTATTGCAAGTCCCTATGTACTCACTGTGGCCTACAGTGAAGGTCAAATTCATTCACGCACACATGGTTATTCATCCATTGCATTTGTATTGACCAGCTAATTTTCCAAATATAGTATGTTTTATCAGTTAAAAATTGCTTAGAAGTTTCCAGGTAAATAAATCTTCGTTTATCAAAGACATAAACAAATGCAAACAAACAAACAAAAAACAGAACTGTTTTTAAGTATACCTAGCATTCCATGTATGGTTTTAGTTTTGTGCAGAATTCATTGATATTTGAAATTGGCAAAAACAGTTAACAACACCTGTGTCTCTTTCAAAATGTAGTTTTCTCATTTAGAAGCCCCTGTTCTGAATAAACAGGGGCTCTTCAAAGTCACAGCCTGATGATTTGGACTTATTTAACTGATTATACTTTTTCAATATATAAATTGTATTTCTCCTCTCTGATTGTGTCTCTATCATTCAGCATCCCACAGGCAAGGACAATCAAGTGAAAGAAAAAGAATTAGACTTATGTTCTGTGCCTAAAGGAATTATATCAAACCCAATTGAATGGAAGCTACCAGGAAAATTTTCACTTCCATATAAAACATAAGTATCCAAAATATTTACATCTTCTTTACAGAGATGTAAAGAAGGTACTAAGTTTTCTGTTAACAGAAAAAGGAAAAAAGAAATTTAGTATGGATCATGGGAAAAGCAATGCTGGGCATTTTTTCTCACAGTATGTTAATAGGAAAGCAATTTTTTTTCTGTTTTTAGAATATAAAACAGAAAGACAGAAGGTAAAGAAATTGCTTTGTTTTATCCAGCTAATGAATGTTAGTGCCAGGATTGAAACTTAGATCATGGACACTGTATCTCATATACTTTTCATTTTACCATACTCTAGACAAGGTAGTCCCTCAGAGACTATTTCATTTTCATAGGAGTAATTCAGAACATAATAATAGATAGATATTACTGGATCTAACATGGATACATGTTTAGTACAACCACATGTCCTAATTATTGATCATTTTAAGGGGTTTGGTACCACGTCAGTCTTCTTGGAAGAAAGTTCACAATTGGTTCTGCTGGGGGTGTGTTTAGTGTCAAAAACAAGCCCTATTTTTTATTAGTAAATATAGAAACTCAGTCATCAGTTAACCATAAAATTGACAAAATTTCTAGCCTTGTAAAACTAAATTATTTTTCATACTTGAGACACAAATATCAAGCATTATGGTAAAAGAAGCAAGAAATAATCCTGATCTAATTTGTCTGTCAGTCTTACCCATGTGTTATTAAAAATAATTGGCTTGTTAGAATAACAACCAAGAACTCACAGAGACAAGAAGTCAAAGAGAGTGACAAATGGCTGTGACTCCATCCCCATTTTGGTTACTGGATGCATATGACCTGAAGATCAATGGGTTCTTCAGCAAGTGGCAAGCTGAAGTTTCAGTACTTTACCTAGTATGATGGGGAATAAAAGGGAAGGTCCTCTTCTTGGGGAGAGAAATAGAGATAAAAGACAACAACCATGCTAGCTTAGAGGCTTAAATGGGGCAATAATTGGAAATTTAGTAATACTAACAAGATCTTCCAATAATGGAACTTATCTTGTATCTGACATTGTGCCAGATTCAGGAATAAAACATATTATCCTCAATTTTCTGGAGTGGGAAACAGAAGCATAGTAGGTGATTAGCTTAAAACCATTCAGTACATGATACAACTGTCCCAAGCAAAAATGTCTGACCCCCAATCCAAAGGTCTTACAATCCATCATGTTACAAGGAGCATCTGTAGCTGCGAAATCATTACAGCTTCAGCTTTTGATTTCTAGAGGCCAAAGTTGCAGAATTTATTTTTCACTTATATGTTCTCAAGTGCAGGCCTTTGCATGGTGTCTGACATCTTCATAAGAACTAACTCAATTAAATGCACTGTCATGTCCAAATCTCCTGGGCACAGATTGTTTCACACATGTTTTTAAAACCCTTAAAAGGCATTGGGTTACTGTTGATTTTATTGTATACTGCCTAATAGAAAATGCTTACCACAGTGACCCTAAATGTTTTCCAAAGTAACCGTTACCTGTTTTTATGGGTGTTTAAGATAATGGCACCCAGAGTTGTTTTTTTTTTCCAAGAAGGCGAAGTGCACCCCCAAACAGAATAAACCCAAATAGATCTACTCCATGACACTTACTAAACAGATTGTCAAATGTAAAAGATAAAGAGAGAATTCTGCAAGCCAGAAGAGAAAAGTGATCAATCACATACAAGGGAAGCTCAATAAGACTATGTGAAGATTTATCAGCAGAAACCATGGAGTCAAGAAAGAATGCTTTGATATATTTTAGAAACTGAAAGTGAAAAACTGACAAATAAGAATTCTATATCCGGCAAAATTGTCCTTCAAAAATGAGGGAGAATTTAAAATATTTTCAGACAAACAGACACTGTGAGAGTTTGTGAACAAGAGACCTCTGTTAGAAGAAATACTAAAGGGAGTGCTACAAGCTGACAGGAAAGACAAGAGAGAAATTTGGAGAAGAGTATAGAAATCAAGACTATCAAGAAGGGTAAAAGAAAGAGAGAAAAAAATCAGATGTGACATATAAAATCCAAAATCCAAAATGGTAGAAGAAAGCACTGCCTTTACATTAATAACATTAACTGTTAATGGAGTAAACTCTCCAATAAAAAGACAAAGACTGACAGAGTGGATTAAAAACAGGACCCAACTACATAATGTCAACAAGAGACTCACCTTAGACATAAGGACAAAAATAGGTTGAAATTGAGAGGTTGCAAAAAGATATTTCATGCAAACAGCATCCAGAAAAGAGCAGGGGTATCTATACTAATATCAGGCAAAGTAGACATTAAATGTAACACAATTAAAAGAGACAAAGTAGGGCACTATATATTAATGAAAGGGACAATTCATCAAGAAAACATAACAATCATAAATATTTATGCACGAAGCCAGAGTGCCCCAAAACACATGAGGCACATACTGACAATACTGAAGGGAGAAATAGACACATCTACAATAATAGTTGGAGACTTCAATACACTGCTCTCATCAATGGATAAAACACCTAGATAGAGGATCAATAAGGAAGCAGAGATGCTGAATAGTACAAAAAATGAACTAGATTCAATATAGAACACTACACCCCACAATAGAAGGATATACATTTTTCTCAAGTGCACATGGAACATTATCCAGGATAAACCACACATTGGTTCAAAAAGCAAGTCTCAATAAATTTAAAAATATTGATATTATATAAAACACTTTTTCAGATCATAATGGAATGAAGTTGGATATAAATAACAGACAGAAGGCTGAAAAATTCTCAAATGTATGGAGGCTGAACAACACATTCTTAAACATCCAGTGTGTAAAGGAAGAAATTTCAAGAGAAATTAGTAAATATCTCGAGGCAAATGACAATGAAAACACAACATATCAAAATTTATAGGATGCTGTAAAGACAATGCTGAGAGGGAACTTTATTTTCCTAAGTGCCTATATTAAAAAAGAAGAGCAAAAATTAAGGAATTAATTCACCTGGAGAAACTAGAGAAAGAACAGCAAACTAACCTTAAGGCAAACCAAAGGAAAGAAGTAACAAAGATTAGAGCAGAAATATATGAAATTGAGAATATGAAAACAATAGAAAGAATTAACACAAAACCAGAACCTGGGTCTTTGAGAAAATTGGCTAGGCTAGCAAAAAAAAGAGAGAGAGAGAGAGATGATACAAATAAATAATATAAGAAATGGGAGGAAAGAGGACATAACCACTGACTTCACAGAAATAAAAGAGATAATGAGAGGATATGCTAACAAACTAGACAACTTAAATGAAATGGACAAATTTCTAAAAACTAATGAACAACCAACCCTGAGAAGAAATAAACAACCTCAACAAACCAATCACAAGTAAAGAGGTTGAATCACTCATCAAACACTACCAAAAAAGAAAAGTAGAGAACCATATGGCTTCACATGTTAACTGTACCAAGCATTCAAAAAAGAATTTGTACCAATTCTGCTCAAAAACTCTTCAAACAAATTGAAGAGGAGGGAAAGCTCCCAACTCATTGCTTGAAGGCAACATCACCCCATACCAAAGCCAGAGAAAGATACTACAAGAAAAGAAAATTATAGACCAATCCCTTTAATGAATATAGATGCAATAATCCTCAAAAAAATACTCACAAATTGAGTCCAGCAGCACATTAAAAGAATTATACACCATGACCAAATGGTATTTATTCCAGGTAGGCAAGGTTGGTTCAACCCAAGAAAACAATTGCTGTAATACTCCACATCAGTAAATCAAAGCAGAAAAATCACATGATCATCTCAATCAATGCAGAAAAGGTATTTGACAAAATTCAACATCCTTTCTTGATAAAAACTCTCAAAAGGATAGGAGTAGAAGGGACATGTCTCAATATGATAAAGTCAATATATGAAAAACCCACAGCTAACATCAGACTCAATGGAAAAAGACTGAAAGCTTTCCCTCTAAGATCAGGAATAAGACAAGGATGCCCACCACCACCATTGTAATTCAACATTGTGCTAGAAGTTCTAGCCAGGACAATTAGGCAAGAAAAAGAAATAAAAGACACCCCAAATTGGAAAGGAAGAAGTAAAACTTTCACTGTTTGCAGAGGACCACTCCAATATATAGAAAATCATGAAAAATCTACCACAAGACTATTAGAGCTAATAAATGAATACAGCGAAGTGGCAGGGTACAACATCAACATGCAAAAATCACTAGTGTTTCTATACACCAGTAATGAGCAACATGAGGAGGATAGCAAGAAAAAAATTCCATTTACAATAGCAACAAAAAGAATCAAATATTTAGTAATAAACTTAACCAAGGCCACAAAAGACTTATACACAGAAAATTACAAGAGATTGCTAAATGAAATCAAACAGGATCTAAAAAAAATGGAAGAACATGCCATGTTCATGGATTGGAAGACTAAATATAATTAGGATGTCAATTCTACCTAAATCTATTTATGCATTCAATACATACCAGTTAAAATCCCAACAATTACTTTGCAGAAATAGAAAAAACAATAACAAATTTATTTGGAAAGGCAACATGCTCCAAATAGCCAAAAATATCTTGAGAAAGAGGAATAAAGTGAGAGGTCTCACACTACCTGACTTTGAAGCATATTACAAAGCTACAGAGGTCAAAACAGCATAGTACTGGTATATAGATAGATATACTGACCAATGGAATTGAATTGAATTCTCAGACATAGATCCTCTCATCTACTGACAATTGATCTTTGATAAAGCAGTCAAGCCATTGCAACTAGGACAGAGCAGCATCTTCAATAAATAGTGTTTGGAGAACTAGATACCATGTTCCAAAAGAATGAAAGAGGACTCCTATATATTATACCTTATGCAAAAATTAACTCAAATTGGATCAAAGATGTAAACATTAGAGCTAAGACCATAGAACTTTTAGAAGAAAATACAGGGAAACATGTTAAAGATCTAAGTGGTTTCCTAGACCTTACACCCAACATGCAGGCAGTGAAAGAAGAAATAGATAAATGGGATCTCCTCAGAATTAAACACCTTTGTATATCAAAGGACTTTGTCAGAAAAGTAAAAAGGCAGCCTACACAATGGGAGACAATATTTGGAAACCATATGTCAGATAAGGGTTTAATATCCAGAATATACAAAGAGATCCTACAAGTCAACAACAGAAAGACAAACAACCCAATTTAAAAATGAGAAAAGACATGGACAGAAACTTTTCTGAAGAGGAAATACAAATGACTCAAAAACATATGAAAAGATGCTCAACCTCACTGGCTATTAGGGAAATGCAAATCAAAACCAAAATGAGATATTATCTCAAACCTACTAGAATGGCCATTACCAAAAAACAGAAAATTACAGATGCTGGAGAGGATGTGGAGAAAGAGGCACATGTATTTACTGTTGGTGGGTATGTAGAATGGTGCAGCCACTCTGGAAGGCAGTGTGGTTGTTCCTCATGAAACTAAGTATAAAATTGGCATGTGATTCAGCAATTTCCTTACAAGGTATATACTCAAAGGAACTGAAAGCTAAGACACAAATGGACATTTGTAAACTGAGGTTCATAGTGGCATTATTCACGATTGTCAAGAGATGGAAACAGCCCAAATGTCCATCAATGGATGGGTGGATAAATGAACTGTAGTGTATACATATGATAGAATATTATGCAGCTGAAAGACAGAATAAAGCCACAGATCCTATAACAATGTGGATGAAACTGGAGGATGTTATGATTGACCAAAATTAGCCAAAAACTCACTAATATGAACTAACACAAATAAGCAAAGTTTGAGAGTTAAAGCTGAGAGCACAGGTTGTTAGGAGATAGAAGGAAGGTAGAGATCAGGCATTTGATGCTAAAGAAGTACACAATGTTCAGCAGGATTGACTGTATAAGATTCAGAAATGAATAGCACAATGCTGTGTGACGGTAGCACAATATTGTAAATACATTGAACAAAAATGACTTGTGAGTAAAGTTGAAGGGGGAAGGCTAGGGACATGTATGACACCGGAAGGAGATAGAAGATAAATACTGGGACTGTATAATTTAGTGAAATCTAGAGTGTCAGTGATATTGATTAAATGTAAAAATATAATGTTTACCTGTGGAAGACCAAATGAATCTCAACTTTGCAAGGTGTTGATAATGGGATGGTATTGGGGAAAAATATAGTCAAGGAAAACTGCAGTATGTAATTAACAGTATCATTGTAATATGCTTCCATTAATTATAACAAAGGCAATATACCAAAGCTAAATGTCTATAAGAGGGGGATATAAGGGAGGGGTATGGGATTCATGGGGGTGGTGTTATTTGACATTTTTATTGTATTTTGTTTTATTTTATTTTTATTTTTTCTTTTATCCTTTTTATTATTCTTATTTTTTTGTAGTAATAAATGAGTTCAACAGCTGATTGTGGTGATGAATGCACAATTATATGATGATACTCTGAACAATTGATTGTACACTTTGGATGATTGTATGCTATGTGAATATATCTCTATAAAATTGCATGGGAAAAAATAAACAGAGGGATACAAGTGCTGGAGTAAATGTAGAGAGAGGGAGGTAGCTGTTCACTGTTGCTGGGGAAATAGAATGGTACAGCCCATCTGGAGGACAGTGTGGTGGCTCCACAAGAAGCTAAGTATGGGGTTGCCATAAGATCCTGCAACCTCAATATGGGGTATATACTTGGAAGATCTGAGACCAGGAACATGAATGGAATTTGCATACTGGTGTTTATGGTGGCTGTACTCTCGATTTGCAATGGGTTCGGTGGCCCAAGGGTACATCAACTGAGGAACAGAATGGTGAACTGTGGTGTATGCATACAATAGAATATTGAGCAGCTGCAAGAAGGAAAGAAGTTGTGAGAAACACAACGAGGTGAATGGATCTTGAGGACAACATTTTGAGAGAAGTATGCTAGAAATGTAAAGACAAACATTATAACACCTTACTAATATGGACTAATTATAATGTGTAAACTCTGAGAATTGAATCTTAGAGCACAGATTATCAGGGGAAAATATATTGTAAAGGTACCTAGATTATAAGAGCTTATAGCAGTCATGTCTATTTCTGAGTTGTAACAGTTATCCCTGAATTCTGAGATGTTGAGCTCTTTGTGTATAACCCGGTCTGTCCCTAGAACTTTGAGCATCTGTGTGACACCTAAGACTCAGAGACAGAGTTTGGCAGATTAAATGTCAGTATTATCCCATAAAGAAACTGTTAAAAAAAAAAAGCTGAAAAGAGTGCAGAATTCAATCAGATATGGCAAATGAAGCAGACCTGTTTAGGATAAGGCAAGTCAGACTAAAGGGTAAAGGATGACATTGACTGTGTTTTAAAACTTCAAATTTTGTGTGAGACCAAAAGTAGCTATGGTTATTTGATGCAAAATCTATATTTTCTGTAGCACACCAGATAATTTAACTTGTACAGCCAGTTTACTCAAACACCATAAATACATGGAACTTTGAGTAGGGAGTGAAACCTAGTTGATTTGTACAGGTGAGTGTGAAACCCTGGTACATCCCAAGGTAATTTGGGCAGAGAATAAAAATGTATTTGAAAAGCCCCTCTGAGGGACTGGTGGAAAATGTGGAAATATTAAGCTTCCCCAACTGAGGAATTACTGATATTCTCAAAAGCATTGGGAACTACCAATTTAGAAGGCTGAGCCCTCAATCTTGGGGATTGCCTTATGAAGCTTGTTACTGCAAAGGAGAGGCTAAGCCTAATTATAATTTTGCCTAAGAGTCACCCCCAGAGAACCTCTTTTGTTGCTCAGATGTGTCCTCTCTCTCTAAGCCAACTTGGCAGGTAAACTCACTGCCCTCCCCTCTACATGGGACATGACTCCCAGGGTTGTAAATCTCCCTGCCAATGTGGGACATGACTCCTGGGGATGAACCTGACCCAGCATCAGGGAAGTGACAAAGACTTCTTGACCAAAAGAGGGGAGTGAAATGAAACAAAATAAACTTTCAATGGTGGAGAGATTTTAAATAGAGTTGAGAGGTCATTCTGAAGGTTATTCTTATGCATTATATAGCTATCCCTTTTTAGTTTTTAGTGTATTGGAATAGCTAGAAGGAAATACTTGAAACTGTTGAACTGCAACCCAGTAGCCTTGATTTTTGAAAATGATTGTATAACTATACAGCTTACATGGTATGACTGGGCAATTGTGAAAACCTTGTGGCTCACACTACCATTATCCAGTATATGGACAGATGAGTAAAAAAATGGGAACAAAAAGTAAATTAATAGTAGGGGTTCTGGGTGGTGAGATGTTTTGGGTGTTCTTTACTTGTATTTTATTCTTTTTATGTTTTTTAATTAAAAAATTTTTTTTTGATTAATGAAAATATTCAAAAATTGATTTTGGTGATAAATGCACAACTATATAATGATTGTACACTGTGGATGACTGTAAGGTATGTGAATATATCTCAATAAAAATGATTTTTTAAAAAGTATACACACACACAAAGAAACCATACCTTCCCTCAAGGCACTCAAATTCTCTTTAGAGAGACCATAAGTATAACTGATTGAACACCTCTTCTCAGGCGAGGTTCTCTATACTTTACATGAAATAACTCACAATGATTCAGTGAAGCCATTACTTATTTTTCCCTTCATTTAGATCAGTAAACTGAGGTATAAAGTGGTCAAGTAACATGTCCAAGATCATTCAGTCAGTGGCAGAGCCAGTATTTGAACCCAGACTATCTTGCTTTAGAACTTGCCCTCTTTATACATACATAAGTTTCCATTTTTATGGATGTATAATGTACATATATAGATAGTTCTGTGTATCTGTGTGAGATACACATGCACATATACATCAAGCACACACATATCTACATGGAAAGTATTATTTTTGATGGTTTGCTATAGGATTAAGTACAGGCTCAATAATAAGACCTCTGATCGTTCACACATCTACTTTTATCTCATGTTATTGCTAACTACACCCTCAATTCCATACATGCACGACTACTTATGATCTCCCACTAAACCAAACCTTTGCTCATTTTTTTCCTTCTTGCCCATTAAAGAGCAGCTATCCTTTCTATGCTGGTAGATTCCTATTCAGCCTTCCATTCGGAGTTCAAATTTTGCTAGTTCTGTGAAGTTCCCCTGAACTTTCACAAAGATTATGATTAATTCCTCTGTTCTCACAGACCTTTTTGTGTGTTTCACTGTTTTATGTTTTCCTGCCATTTTCACTACTAGATATGAACTTTCTGAGCAAATCAACTGTATCTTACTTTTTTCTCTATCCCATCAAACAGCAGAGCTCATGATACAAAGTAAGTGGTCAGTACAAATTCGTTGAGCAATGAGAGCTCATAAATCCTTCCTTACTTGAGGTGTTGTATGTCAATGGGACTCTAGCCAAGAGACCAAACATTAGATCTCTGCTTTGGTCTTATTCTCACAGTTTTTAGAATTTGAAATGCTATCTCCACTTTTCACTTTGTTTTGTGCTCTTGTATTTGCCTTGGTGGTTTTGTTTATAAATATAATTCAATTCAACAAATATTCATTAAGTTCTCTAAAATATCCGGAACTTTGGCAGGTTTGGGTTAAAAAAGAAAAATAAAATGCAGACCCTAAATCAAGAAGTTCACAGTCCGGGAGGGGAGGCACACTAGTAAGCAATCATTACAGCAGAATGTGGCAGATATGAAGGAAATGGAGCGTAAAGAGTGATTACTTGTCTGAGGGGATTAGAGAAAGCTTTTCAGGAGACTTGACACCTGAACAGCGTTGAAGAATGAGTTGTTGACCAGGAACCCAAGGAGGGTAGGGCTGTTTTCACACCCTCAGTGCCTCTCTGTAGACCACTTCACACGCAACACACAGAGTTTATGAAATACCTTCAATGAATTCATATCCTTATAAGAATATTTGTTTTGTTTTAATTTTTAAAAGAGATTCTATGTTTGCTATTGAGATTTTTATTAAGTTTGACTGTTCTTTCTCAGCAATCATTGTAGGTAAGCATGAAAATAAGAAAATATAACTTCTGAATTAGTTACAAATACCATGAAATTTTTAGAAATAAGAAATTGTAAACATTACGAAAAATGAAATTGACATAATGTGTCTGTTGCTGACAGAACATTTGTTGATTTAATTTTGGTGTTTTTGGTTCAATGTTTGGATCCAGCACCTATTTTCAGGACTTGAACATTTATACAAGCCCAGCGGAGTCCCTAGGCTTTAGGAAACTCACCCAGAGTGTGTGATGCATGCACTGGCTGTTAGCAGAGACTAGAGAGATGGCACACACAACACGCAGAAAACTTACAAAGAAAAGGAAATGTGAATCAGCCTGATAGGTCAGGGAACTATGGAGATTTTGGCATTATTGGAGAATAAATACAAAAAGCATTGGCCAGAAACTTGAGGATTGCTTCTACAGTGACTTAATGGCTGGTTAATACCAGAATTTGCTATCTCTTGCTGTAAAACTATAAATTTTGCTTTCTGTATGGTGTCCTGTGCTTCTTTAACTGCTTGTGTTTTCTCTGTTGCAAACTTTCTCTCTCTTATGATTCTAAATCCTCCATGCCTCATACCAACTTGTACTCTACATATCAACTTTGTCTATTGATTCTTAATATCTGCTACAACCCTAGAAGTATATCTCTTTGTCATGGCGCTACTGTTCCATTCTATGCTCTCCACCTCCCACCCTCGTATGCCTCTTTCCACTGTCATCATCTCTTAAAGCTGTTCACACCATGCAACTCTATCCTCAGTCCAAATTGGAGGAGTTGAAGGGTTAATGTTTTTACTTCTTAAACAGCATTAAACAGAAAAAGACTTTCCGACTCAGGGACACCAGAAAAATGGACTTCACAGGGAATAAAGTAAACATAGTTTCTAACATTCTGACTTTTTCATTGCTTTAAATAATCCTCCAGCCAGAAAATCGGCCATACTCCAAATAATATCAACTTAAGACTAGATCCTTTTGGCTCTTAACTTTTTAGAACATATTTCTGGAAAATCAAACTTTTCTGTGGAGCAAGTCATGTTTAAGTGTCAATGCCTTCTTAAAATAAAAGGTTCTTTCTCACTATTCACAGACAGTTTTGCGATAAAAGTATGCCACCTATTTTGGAGGCAGTAACATTGTGTTCAGCAAAATAACATCAATGTTATTTTGTTTACATATGCAAACTCTCCATAGCATCAAGTAACTTAAATGGCTGGAATGATTGAAAAACAATTTTACTCACATACGTATGTTTTTGGTGATTTCATGACAATATATGTAATTTTAAAAGCAGCCAGAATCAAATAATAAAAGAGAAGAGATGTTAGTTATGCAGCATGCACACAATTCTGAACTATTGGCCCATTTATTATTACACCAAAATCCTATTTCAGCTCATTTTGAAATTAGGTTGAATGCCTGGGAAAGATTTAACAATATAGGGAATGCATAGCTGTATCTTTTTTAACATTGTAACAGTGTCTGCATGTACTCAGTATTTTGCTAAACCAAATGTTTAATTTTGGCATAATTTTTTAGTACTTTTCTTTACAACATTCATTTTTAAATAATGTACAATTTATCATTAAACCACTGGAGTCTGTCTTTGTAATTAGATTCCTATGGAAATTATCACAAATGTTACTCAGGAATTATTTTTAGAAAGGAAGCTGGTCATAGCACACTGGAGTTTTGTCACACATTATTTAAGCCCTGAATAAATTCAGAGAAACTCATTGTTAGTGGATTATTTACCATCTTAAAGAGCATTCTTTGATCCTTTCATTCTTTCCTTCTCTTTTTATAATTGCACACATACTCTCTCTCTGGTCTCTTGTAGCATGTTTCAGTGACCACTGTCATCAAAACAATCTGAGGAGATCTTGATGAAAACCATGGGGGCTTTCAGAAACAAGGACTCCCTTATTCCACTCTGTCCAGTTATGTCCTCCCAAATGTCAAAGGGATAAGTCTAAGTCACTTCCTCTAACAACGACATGAAGCAATCTGCATTTATAAAAACAATCATTCTGTGGTTTTACTACCACATTTCAAAAGAAAGCATATTTGAGTCAAGTGTCAAAAACATAAAATCCAAGGGAATAGTTTTATGTGTACAATGCTTTACCAATGTATTATATTCCTAGTGTTTAAATAGGATGATAGATTGATAATCTAAAATTTTCACATTTTAAAACAGCTTGTAAAATAAGCATCATTATAAATTTGATTTAAATTTTTAAAAATAGCATTCTATCAAGACCTTCATAGCTCCAATCACTGGTCCCTAGATCCTACAAGAAAAGAAATAAATGATTTTTAAATGTGGGAAAAGATTGGTTAGAAAATTAGTTAGAAGTACAGCTGAGTGGTTTATTAATCAATAACAATTTTGAAGATGCAAGATGAATGTAATTAGTATAATTAATATAATTCAACCCTCACACATTTATGAAAGTCAAATCACTTATGGTTGTATGTGCAGATACCAAAGAAGTTTGCTTCTTGGTTTCCTGTCAAATGAAAGACAAACTTGAAACAAGAACATCAGAGCCCACACATTAGGGAATTATGAGACACTTTGCTCTGGTAAATAATACCCCCCATTTTTCTATGTCTTAATTTTTCTAAAGTAAAATGGACATGAGCTTTTAAATATCTATTTAAAAATCAGAATCCTGGGATTTTGTGTCCTTCAGATTAAAGATTAGGTGAACTTTAAATTTTTTTGCTATCAGAGAAAAATAGAGGGCAGAGAGCTGGTGGCTACTTAAATTCACAAATTATATAAACAAAGACTATATTAACTGATTTAAACATGAAGGTCACTTTCACAAGTACCCTTATTGCCCCTATTTACTTCTAATTCAATCAAATTGTACTAATTATATTAGGTTACTTATTTGTTCCAATCAATAATATCCCCTAAAATAATAACCTGTCCACCCTTCTCCTTTTCACATCTGTCACTGTTGATCCTGAAGCTGAGACCTTGCATAATCTGACCCAAAATGGTTTTCCATAGCTTTCTTTCACACATCTTTGCTCACATCATACACAAAACTCTGTTTTCTCCAACACACCCCACCCCCCCTTTTTTAATCTTTGTGACTTCGTATAAACAAATTACTCAGCATGGGAATCCTTAAACCCATTTCCCCCATGGATACCTTACTTATTTTCAGGGTCCAGTTCACGTGCTTCCTCCAGCATGAAACAGTCACTGACACTTAAAAACAGGATCTCTTTCTCCCCAACCTCCCATGGAAGCTTGTCTGAGTCACTGAAATGCCTTTTATCATCTGTTGCCTTCCAGCATCAGTGTGCAGGCATTTTATTCTTCACTAGACTATGTGCTCCTCAAAGGCAGTGACATTTCATGTATTCCTTAAACGTGCCTTGCCTGCAGTTGCCAGTCAGGGAATTTTTGTTAGATAAACAGGTTTATACAGGTAATTTTAATAATCCTTACATGCATGTTCTTATATATATATATATTAAATTATCTAATTGTCTTGGACTATGAAAGCAGATCATGCAGCTTTACTTGAGGGAAATTATCATGATAAGGAAACAGATATTATATACCTCAATTTCAACTACCGTTGTCCAGCTGGAGAACCTGAAGTCCAAAGGGAGAAACAAACACACACAAGGCACTGAGGACTCTAAAAGATTCTTAATTTCAAGGGTATATCTTTATTCTCTGGAAGACTTAACTAAGTACCCAAGGTTTTCTTTCAACAACATAATGGATAAATTAGGAGAACATGGTTATGAAACAACTCACCCATATGAACAACTAGAAAGGAAAAGAGAAAATCCAAAAGTACGCTTGTCTCTTGATTTCCCACGTATTTAACGCAGACAAAAACCTGGCTTCCCCTCTCCTTTCCCTTCCCACTGACATTTAGATAAATATTTCTTTAGCCATACAGGTAAATAATCAAGGATAATCCTGACAGAACTGATAAATCATCTGGGAGTAATTCTGAAAAATGCTGGGGAGAACTTGCTTACCACAGTATAATGACTAATGCAAAATTTGTAGGCTTGCTTCACCCCTCGGTTACTTTCCACTGGATTTCTATAGTACTTATAATTGCCCCCCATAAATTAGCCCTCTTGTGTTGATAATTTATCCTACAGGCTACATTAAAATGCAAAGAGGTAAAGACAGAATGCAGAGAGCTTCCTTGGAGATCAGTCCGAGAAATATTTAAGCTAAATTTTTGAACTTGTGGATGATTACTAATAAGTCCTTGACCTCTAGACAGAACCTTAAAGTTCCTGTCAGAGGAGAGCTGTGTTTTAGAGTCATGGGAGAAGGAACAGAGCCTTCTGAGATATAGGGCAGGTCACAGTGGGATAGACTCTGAGAAGTCACAGTGAAGAATGAAAGCAAAAGGAGTAGAAAGAGGAGTAGGGGGAAAAAAAGCAGGATGGGACAAGGGGAGTCCCTGAAAACAAACAGCCAGCTTTGATTTTTTTTGCCAAAAGCAGAAACATTAGGGACTGGCTTATTCCAGTTCAAAATGGAAAGTTTTGTGTAAAGTCCTACTATTCAGAGGGAATATTATTAACTCAGAGGTTGGAGATGATGGAACCATTGAGACACTGAAACACAATTCCCTCCTGGAACAAATGGTGGAGGTGAGTGCTGGAGAGATGAACCCCACAGACCTGCCCTGAATCTTCTGGAATATCAATGGCAGAACCTAAAAGAGAACCAGGAGTCAATGCCCCCCTCCCCGGTTCTCCTTTATTATACACTCACTGCTCCTCTGTGGGCGTGGATACAAAGAGCTGAGCCAGACACAGAAATGCAAACTATTGACAATATTCACCCATTATTCCATTCTTTCAACAAGTGGATGCTGAGTGTCCTCTTTGCTCCAGATTCTGGTTTAGGTGCTAGGGATGAAATAGTGAACATAAAAGAAAAAAAAAATCTGATTATGATGTAACATACATTTTAGTAGGAGAGACAATAAACAGATACTTTATAAATCATGAATAGATAATGATAAGTGCCAAGGAAGCAAAATGAAGCAGGAAATTTGGCTAAAAAATGCTGGGTTTGGGGATGGGATTAAAATATATAGTAGAGGAAAAGCTCACCTTTATTGCTGAAAACGAAAGTTAAGTTTCTTGATATTAACCCTCTCATACACTTGAACTTAGGAAAGCTATAAAGTTCTTCATGGTGCCTAGTAAAGAGATGTTATTGGGGAAGTTAAAGACCCAGTAATAACTGTGTGTCTAGTGAGCTATATTTACAGACATGAAGGATTTTGCAATGATATGTATTATCATTATTTACCTCTTTTGCTTTGGTTTCTGGAAATTTGAGAGTTAAATTTGTGGTCCAAATTTTTGGTAGCAGTACAGGATTTTATAGAATTCATTCTGCATTTCAAATTTAACATTTTATTTTTTTTTCTTCATACTAATTTTCTCTATTTTATTTATTTTAGCAAATTCTCTTCTCTCTAAAATCCATTTAAAAAATTAGTCATGCTGTATATGAATGAATCAGTGATTATTAGACTTGGCTGGTTGTCCCGGCCCGCAGGACGATCAACCGAGAGGCTCTGACTCCTGCGAGGGAAGAATGGTATGGGACAAGAGACACGAAGAATGACAGCAAGACAGGTTTCTGATCAAGCTGCAAAATTTTATTGAGGAGGCTGAGCATATATACTCTAGGGTAGGATGGGGGTGGCTAGTAAGGACGGGTGGCGATCTAGGATTGGCTGCTGCTGTTGCTAGGGTGGAAGGCAGATGTAGGGGGATTGGCGGTTGCTGTTGCTGGGGTGGAAGGCAGATGTAGGGTTAGCGCTTTTGGCGCGAACCGCTTCCGTAAAGAAGGCGGAGGGCAACCCAAGCTGTTGTTGCATCAGCCCTGGCGGCCAAGTTTCCGGCATTGCTGAAAAGTGGACTTTATACATGCTACCTTAATCGCCCACAACATCTCCTCCCTTTGTTTTTCAAAAGGATGGAGGAAGAATGCTGATTGAGCATTCTTTTACCATTAACCTGCTGGGGGAAGTAGAGGCCTCATTCCCCAAGTTGTTTGTGGCTCTGTTTTTCTGGGGAGGGGGATTTGTGCAGAGCAAACCCCTATGCAAATGAGGCATACTTCTCAAGGAGCTCAAAAACGGCCTTTGTTTCGGCCCTCCTTTGCAGTGCTTTGCCTTGCACCCAGCGGTACCAATCATAGCATAAGCTAGAAGCATACTTTTGAGTTATATGCTGCTCCCGTAGGAGGGGGTTTCTTACCCATCAGGGTGGGTAGCACTCAAGCAGTCTGGATTTACACCTTGGTCAGCGAGGTGGAGCCGGTGATAATGCACTTGAATGGGCTTGCCTAGGGCAGAATCAACTTGATCCTTAACTAGCTGTATTATCCTTCTTATGGCCTAAGGAGCAAAAGATATTATAAGGATTAGGGTTATCAAGGGGCCTAATATAGGGAGGAGGTAAGGGAGGATTCCATTGAACCCCCAGGAGGGACCTCCTTGGGCCTCCCGTTCACGCTTGCGGTTTGCAATTCCTTCTCTAAGCTTGGTCATGGAATTTCTAACTATTCCAGAATAATCAGTGTAAAAGCAACATTCCTTGCCTAATGCAGCACAAAGCCCTCCTTGTTTAAGGAAAAGTAGGTCTAAGCCTCTTCTATTTTGGAGAACAACCTCCGATAGAGATGTAAGGGATTTTTCAAGATGGGTGATGGAGGTTTCAATGCGGGCTAAGTCCTCGTCTATTGCAGCTCTCAGGCTGGACGTTTGTTGGGCAAGTCGCAGCAAGACTGGAGACGCTCTGGAAGAGAGAAAAAAAAAAAGAAAGCTTCTCAGGGGGAGGAGGTTACACCCTGGAAGAATTATTATTCGAAGGAAGGGGATGGTAAAGATGAGGGTGGAGACGTAGATGTATTAGGAGCGGGCTTCAACAGTGGAGAGTTAACATGTCTTATTAGCCTTTCTGGGAGCCAGTGAGGGCTTTCTTTCTCTTGATCATATATGCAAGCAGAGCCTCGTCCCCAAATAATAACGGGGTCAGGCCCATTCCATTTCGATGTTAAGGGGTCACGCCACATAACAGTGGCTTGCTGCGTTTGTGTTTTGGGATGCCAATGCCTATATTGCGTGCGGAAAGGGCGAATTGCTGCTTGGCAGGCAGCGTTAGCATTTTCATAGACCAGGTGTTTAATAAAGTCACTTTCATTTTCGCTAGCCCCAAATAGGCGCTCAGCCATGCTTTGCAGGCGGCTGAGGAAGTCGCTGTATGGTTCATCGGGCCCCTGTCTAAGTTTAGCAAGAGAGGCAGTGGCGGCGCCCTTTTGCAGAAGTTTTTCCCATGCCCTAAGCGCGGCCGTTTGTACTTGTGCCAGGAGACCTGGGGGCAATTGAGCTTGCTTATCATTTTGATGGTAGGGGCTCTGACCTAAAAATTTTTTTAATGTCCAAGTTTTAGAAGTGATTTTTCAAGCATTGCGTAAGGCATACTTCTTGCAATACTCTTCGTAATCCAACTTCCATAATAGGAAATCGCCGCCGGACAGGGCGGCTTTAGCTAGGTGTGACCAATCGTTAGGAATAAGTTCCTTTTCACTGAGGCTTTCCAGTAAGGCGAGCGTGAAGGGGGCGGTAGCGCCATAATCATTCACTGCCTTCTTTAATTTTTCTAAATGTTTTAAACTGAGTTTTTTATATTTAGCTATGGAGGTGGTACTAGCTTCCTCCTGCCCCTCCCCGCTAGAGTTACAGGCCTCCGACCCATCATCTTCCCCGCTTTCACTGCTAGAGTCGCCATTTTGGGACTCGCCGCCATTTTGGGACCCAGCAGCGCCACCCTGAGACCCAGCGGATGGGGGCTGGGCTCGACCACGCGCAACCGGAAAAGTGCAGGTGTGGTGAGTGCAACAGGGATGCGACGAGGGGGCACCCTCTGGGAGCGCAAGGGCTGTAATACTTTGAGTTGCCGACTGGAGGTCAGCAAGCAAACTGGCAGCTCGCAGGCGCCCCCGACCAAGGGCCCCCCCAAAACTATCGGCGTGCAGCCGGAGATCCTCCGCGGCCCCCCCCAAAGCGTGGAACTGAGGCAGGGATGCGACTGGACAAAACTGAGGATGTGGTTGAGAACATGGCTCTGAAAAGCCAGGCGCATAAGGAGGTGGCCGAAACGGAGGAAGGGAATGATCCTCCACAGAAAGTAAGTTTTCAGCCTTTGTTTCAACTTTACACTGATTGGCTAACGGACAAACCTGACTGATAGGGGTGTTTGGTCTACTTTTGTTTGGGTCCTCGTTTAGAGGTTCTTGTGAGATCTTTTTTTTTTTTTTTTTTTTAACTCTAGTTCCTCGTGCCTTGAGCGATTGTTAATTCGTGTTGGGAAGTTGCTTGTCCCATGGTGGGGGTGGGGGCTTACCTTTTGTTGTTTTCTTTCCTTTCTTTTCTTTTTTCCTTCTTTCGCCGACACTGATCAACTGCTGAACGGATCTGTCTCGCGAGCGAGTTCCTTTGCGGCGATCCCGGGTGCGGTGAGTGTGAGAGCTCTCTCCTTGAGTGCGGCGTTCTGTCCCTCGCAAAGCTCAAGCCCCACGTTGGGCGCCAGTTGTCCCGGCCTGTGGGACGATCAACCCAGGCTCTGACTCCTGCGAGGGAAAAATGGTATGGGACAAGAGACACGAAGAATGACAGCAAGACAGGTTTCTGATCAAGCTGCAAAATTTTATTGAGGAGGCTGAGCATATATACTCTAGGGTAGGATGGGAATGGCTAGTAAGGACGGGTGGTGATCTAGGATTGGCTGCTGCTGTTGCTAGGGTGGAAGGCAGATGTAGGGGGATTGGCGGTTGCTGTTGCTGGGGTGGAAGGCAGATGTAGGGTTAGCGCTTTTGGCGCGAACCGCTTCCGTAAAGAAGGCGGAGGGCAACCCAAGCTGTTGTTGCATCAGCCCTGGCGGCCATGTTTCCGGCATTGCTGAAAAGTGGACTTCATGCATGCTACCTTAATCGCCCACAACAGCTGGTCTTAATTAGGCTATGTGATGACAACATTAAAAGTGGAAATGAATGAGTCTTCATAATTTATTGTGTTTTCTGAACCCAGTGCTCTTTAAAAATATCTGCACAGTCATAACATTCTTATCTTCTGCTTGTTTTACCAAAAGTAGAAATAACCCTGAAATCTGCAAGCTGTTTGTATCTGTAAACTCTCCAAAATAAAGGCCAAAAACGGTATTTGGTTCAATCTCCCCATTTTGCAGGTCAGGGTAATCAGAAGCCCAGAGCGTCAGATGAGTAGACTGGAACTCATCCATTTGTATAGAATCTGATATTGCTGGATCTTCTTAATTTATCCCAGATTGAACTGGGTATTCCTCTTTCCCTCCTTAATCACCAAACTCTGATGCCATATGCACATGTTTTGACACTGCTTGATTCCTGATGCTGATTCTCTACATTTATGTAAGTTTGCTACCTTTCCATGGTTTAAATCTATTACCAATATCTGTGTTGAGTTGCCTATTATGCCTTCTGAGCGGTGCCTGTAAAAAAAGAAAGGTTTGCTTGCTAAAATTAGCATCAGAAAGAAAGATTCCCTGGGTGGAGGCATCTAGACTTTCTAAAGAAAGGGAAATGGAAGAGGTTTTTGGATTACATTAATATTAATACATTAAGGAGCCAGAAGAAAGCCCTTGAGTGGTATTTAGACCACGGTAAAGAAAAGTACTCTACCCTGGCTATAAAATTATGCCCAACTGGCAGATCATTACTGGCAGATCATAGGGAAAAAAAACAGGTCATTCCTGTTCTTCCACAAGATAATTCTGAAATGCCACAAATGATGAAATAGTTATAAAATTGAATATAGAGTTAAGTACAGGAAAAAATGATTATTAATGGTATAATTTAACTTATTTCAAAATTTCAAAATTGAGATTTAACCTTGTTTTCTTCACTATTCAAATCAATGTCATTACAGGTAGATACAAATGGAATTTCAAACTCAAACTCAGAGACCCCGGGTATAGCATTCCTTATTTTACATTGACCTGTGATTAAATTAGACTCACACATTTACGAAGTAAATGTTTCTCTTGAAGGATATCCAACATGCTAATATTTCGGATTTGAAGTATTAATTGTAACAAACTAACTCATGGTGATGATATTTCCAAATCTGACATGCAATGGTTTCAAATTCTGATTTTAGAAGGACAATTTTTGAAGATAGGTCCTGAATCAGCATACTTGAAGCTCTTTAATTGACATTTCTGGGGACCACAACAAAAAATCTGAAGGAATATGCACAGGTGGAGGTCTCTAAATTGGTGTGATAAATTGTGTCATTTACTAAGGGATGTGATAAAAAAAAGTCAGTGCATTAGTAAGCATGTAGCATTGTTAAGATGAAGAAAAATGTAACATTGGAACACAGCTATCTGGCAAAAGGAATCATATGAACCACAAAATAAACCCTGCTTCAAAAGCACTGACTCAGGTGATTTGCCTGTTTAAACTTGATGTTGCATTTAGAATTATAGTTCCTTCATCTGTAACAGAATTCGAAACACAGAAAGAGGAAAATACGAGCAGCTTTTATTAAGAACAAGAGCTGCACTTAAAGGGTTTAATTAAAGCTACTTTAGAAAGCAGAAAGCTAATGCAGACCCTGTCTGGTTTTTCAACAACTTTAACCTACCAAATGTCTCTCTAATATATTATTAAAATACATAGTAAGTGCATGTTCTTTTTGTAAGTCAATCCTTCATCGCCTTACCAAAAGAATATGCATTGCTTATGTATATGTGTGTGTACATATATATATATATATTTTATATGTATATGTATATGTATGTATCTTTAAGTAAGGAAAGTACTGTATTTTAGCCACTAAAATTATTTAAATTGTATTCTACCCATCCCTCCATTAATTGAACAATTATGTTTTCAAGTTTCTGGTATTAGTGTCACTATGCTAGTCATCAAGGATTGAAATATAAATACAGCACAGCTCCTCTCTTCATGGGGCTCACAACCAGGAGGACTAACAGACACAAACACACACACACACATACATACATACATTATATATATATATATGTAATATAATATAATATAAATGATCAAACTAAGTTGTCAGAAGAATAACAATTGAGATGTGCCCAGGGTCCTTTTTGAACATCGAAGAAGAAAGTTATCTTGAAATGCTTCCTGGGTGAGGTGACAGTTAGTTGGGTTTTGAAAGAAGAGGCAGCTCAGTGCAAGAGGACCAGTCAGAATTTTGTAGTCAGATACTTGTATTTAAATCTACTTTTGAGCTATGTAACACTTGAGAAGAGAATCTCTCTGAACCTCTTTTTTTTTTTTTTTATCTGTCCAATGCAGATGATAATATACATATCCCAGGGGTGCTATGTGCATCAAATAATTTGAATGTATGACAATACAAGTAGTGGGCATGTGGCAAATGCTCAGTAATTCGTAGCAGGATTAATTAACTAGTCCTGTAGTTAGCAGGACCAACTCTTTTAAAAAATAAATGTTAACAGGTAGATAGCACGGGGAAGGGAAGAACATTTTAAATAGAGGGAACAGACTGTGCAAAAACATGATGCGGAGACAGAATGGGCTCTCCAGGAAAGGGCGCTTATTTTAGCGTGGCTGGACCGCCTTCTAAACACATGGGATGGTGGAAGTTGAGCTGAAACATTAGGAGGGAAGCAGATGGCAGGAGGTCCTGTATGCCATACTAAGGAGAGTAAAAATTGTTTTAAATACAATCTGATAGCAATATAAGATGTTGTAAAGAGAGAAGCTTGATACGATTATGTTTGAGAAAGATGACCTTGGAGTCCGCTGCAGAGAATGGGTTAGTGTTGCTGAAATCGGAGTTTGGGAAAACACTTAGAAGTCATGGGATATGCTGAAGGTAAAGAAGAGTAAGTGGAGTAAAGCAAAGAGATATATCATGGGTAGTATTACAAGATGGAATGTGGAGGGTGGTGATCAAACCAGTAAAGAAAGACTTTCATATTTCTGACTTGGTCAACTGCTGGTGTCCATATCTCAGAGGGATGAGAGAGGGAAGGATGATTAACTTACTTTTTCACGTACACTGCTGGAGTTGCCTGTAGGATATTCAAGCAACAGCATACACAGATCTGGAGCTTAAGAAAGAGGTATAATTACAAAGAGACTTAGGGGTTGTCAGTGCTCAGATGACAATCAAAATTTGAAGCATGGCAGATACAGATTTATCCAGTTTATCTGATATGACCTTTGATATGACAGTCGGATCCAAATAAAATTTACTTCCTAAAGGCAAATTACAATACAATTCAATTAACAATAACAAAACCAGTTCAAGATTTATACTGATTTTACCAGACAGGATCTAAATGAAGCTTCAGAATACTTAATATTCACCCTTATTCTTTAGGTTCTTAAACCATTATTTTTTTTTGAAGGACCTGTAATTGCTGAGTTATTTTCTTTTCTTGTCTGGTAAATCACTTCTCATTAATGTTATTAAATATATTACTAAGTTATTAATGTTGCTATTAATAAAGTAATATTAATGTTGGCCAAAATCTATTTCCAAATCATGAAATCAAATAATATATGCACAAATTTTCTGATAGAGACAGAACTCAAGCCTACTTTGTCTCACTGTAAACCCCACTTACTTCACACTCACCAATGCTGCTTCTGTGTAGGTTTAATATAGTATGAGTTGTAAATGAGAATCCATACTTCCTTTCAGTTACTCTGTATAAATTTATGTCTTGGTTTGGGTTATCTGGCCCTTTAATTCTAAAACTTGATAATGTGATGCTTTCAGCATCCTGCTTTAGAACACATCGTTTCACATGATTTAATTCTCTTCAGTGCACTAACTTTATTTTCAAGAGCACTAGAAATCAAGTGGCATAGGGATTTCATCTACACCAATTATTGATAGAATAATCCCATAAAGCTCCACAGCAGTTTAAGAATATGAGAATCAGAGTGTAGCTATGGGATTTTGTGAAAAGCCATATACATACTCTTTTTTTAGCACAATTGCTTTTGTTAGGTAGAGGAAGCTATCTTTGGTACAAGAGCTTAATTTTCTTATCTGACTAGGCATTGCATTGCCAATGTTAACAGGCTGGTTTGGAATCTGGTCATAATATCTATGAATACAAAGATGAAAAAGAAAACATTTTAACCATGTGAGTCCATTTCTCATTTGAAAAGATAGAACTTGCAACAATAATTGATTTAGACTAATACAGCAGCATTAAGTCATCTACCTGGGTATAAAGGGAAAAATTGTTATTTCTGAGATATTCATGAAGTATCATTGAATAAAGACTTCAATTGCTTTTATCAATGACAGAATTATACCCTCCTTTCACATTCATGCGCTTAAGAATCATTTTACTGTGTGAATAACAAATTAGCTTTGTTGAACATTGTCCACCATTTCTGATACTAATTTGATTATGGTGCACCTTAGATGTTGAGTAGGTGTCAGACTAAGGAAGTAGTAGACAGGGCATGAGAAAAATTGTCTTTTTGATCATTTAGTTATTTATTCATGCCACATACATGTATTGAGCCCTTAGTGGAGAAATAAATGGGGAGAAATATTGAGATTCATCAGTTAACTTTTCAAACATTTATGGGGATTCTAATTTTAGTCCCAATATATAAATTTGCCTATGACATATACATATTTTATTTGATTTTCTTTCCTGATGAATTGTTTCCCTTTAAAGGCATTGGCCTGTGGTAAACATGGTGATTGATGGATCCAGTCTCCATGGGTATAGTCATCTTCAGTCTTTACTTCAAAACATCTCCCTTACAGCACTCTCAGCCAGACACAATGTCACTTCCCAGGGATGTTTGGCAATATTGGGAGATATTTTGGATTGTCACAGCTAAAGTTACGGGGTGTTGTTGGCATCTAGAGGCTAGAGGCCAGGGATACGACTAACCATCCTACCACACACAGGACAGGCTCCCAATGAAGAATTATCTAGTCAAAAAATGTCAATAGGGCACATAAGCTATTTATATACATATAAAGGCAAATTACTACATAGAGTTAATATTTTAGATCTGTCCCCATCAGAGTTTAAACCTAGAGTGTGGGTATATGATAACAGGGATAGAAATATGCTTCTGCTTGATACGGCCAGATTAAATAAAAACTTCCATCTGTCTTCCATGCTGAGGCCTGAGGAGGCTTGAAAGAATATATTTATTATGGCTTGTATAGGCTCTAGCAGTGGAGAACTCCAACTGAGTATTTATTGAATTTGGCACAAGTACTAGTTTTTGTTGGATGTTTGCATATAATTTTATTAATTCAGCTTTTACCATATTCCAATATTTTTGGTTAACATGGGACTTTAAAATTAGTGGGCCATCTGCTTTAGATGTTGCAGAATATTTGCTGCCAAAGACTTGGAAAGATGCAACGTAGGAGATGTGCATATTGTCTCAGTAAAATAAATAAATAATTAAAATGTCTCATTTACTATTGTCCAAATGAATTTTCAAAGCTCTCATTTTCAATTTTTGCTAACAAGCCTTATGTGCATTTAAATAAAATCAATACAAAGTACATTTTGATATGCAGTTTTCTACAAAGAGATGTCTGTATGTGTACACTCACATATTGTTTTAATTTTCAACATTTAGAATACTTTTCATTTAATGTGGATTTTAATAATATTGAGCATAAGATATTTTTAATTTGCTGAGACAAATATTAATACACAAATAACCTGTACATGTGCTCAGTACATTTTATCTACACATGGCAGAGATATCTTGCTGTCACAAATGTGATGATTTGGTGAATGGGAAGTAGCATGCTCTAGCTTGTGAACAACTATAGCATGACATTTCTATGAAACTATCTTAGGTTCAAGAATTCCAAAGGGACTTCATTACTAGCATTCCTGAAATAGGCACTCATGATATGGAACCTAACAGTAGTTTTAACTTGAGAATTTGTTACGCTTTCTTTTTTCTTTAATAAACCCTATTTGTTGTTAGAATTGGGATTGAGTCATAAGGTTTGCTTTTCAGCAGTATTCAAATGTAATTGTAGGTAAGTAATTTAAAATACGAACACCATTGAATTCTTAATAAGTCATATTTCAGTGGTCTAGACAACAAACTATGGAATAATTTGCTAATATTGTTGCTCTTCTAATGATCTGCTATGTAAACCGGAAAACATCTCAATGATATCTATTCCCTGAAGGAAACTCTCTAATGGAATAGAATTTTTTAAAAGAAAGTATATATATTTTAAATATTTTTTAATGAGAGATTATTTAAATTCGAATTTAAAATATTTTTTAAAATAAAAAAAGTTAAAGAATTTAAAAGATAACTTCATTTTCCAGGATTCTCTAGGGAAACAGAGTCAACAAGAGATGTTCTTTCTTTCTTTCTTTCTTTCTTTCTTTCTTTCTTTCTTTCTTTCATCTGCCTATGTAAATATTATGAGATTTTTACAGAAATTGGTTCACAATTTGGCAGATGGACAAGTCCAAATTCCATGAGGCAGGCAGCAAGCTGGAACTCTGATGAAGATTTTCTATGAATTCTCCAGGAGAAGCTATTGGTTGAATTAAGAACGGAGAGTCTCCCTTCTGACTGCTGAAATCATCATTTCTCCTTTTAAGACCTTCAACCGATTGGATGAGAAGTCTCTCATTGTTGAAAGCCATTTCCTTAGTTGGTTGGAGATGAAATCAGTCATGGATGCAATCAAACTACTGATGACTTAAGTGAAAAAAATATCCTCAGAGTAACTATCAGGCCAGTGCTTGCTTGACCTAACAACTGGACACCATAATCTGGCGAAGTTGACATGTGAACTTAACCATCACAATAATAACAATTCTTCACCATAGCTGAGGGCCCTACATCACCTATTTAAGGTGGCTTTCAGTTCCTCAAATGACCAAGAACATGCCTACCTCAGAGCCTTTGCATTTGCTATTTCCTTTTTAGTCAGAATCCTCATCCCATAGAAATGCATATAATTCATTCTTTCAGTTTATTTTCTGCTCAAGTGTTAACTTCCCCAGAGAGGACTTCCCTGAAGTATCTTCTTAAGATAGTACCACTTGAATCTGGAAGCAGTGATTTTAACTATGTATGCAATACTCTTTCCCTAATAGAAGGAGCTGGCCATCAAATTAGAGATTAGCTATATTTATCAAAATAACAGCAGCAATAAAAAATTTATTTTCTGTTATAACTATTTAAGGAGCACTGCACTAAACACTAGTGATGCGACAGTGATAATGAATTTGGGGTGTTATGTATCTTCTCAATCATTTTAGATGTATACATATATATATAATCTCAGAATCCTTTATTTTTGAGATCCACCCAACCCTACTGAATTAGAGTCTCTGTAGGTGATTTTGATCACACTTTAAAAAATATTCGGTAAGAGAGAATTCCCGAAATGTCACACCAACTTTGCTGACAGAGATCTAGCAGATATGTGAATGCTTTATAATTACAGAACAAAATACATTGCATATTCCTTTCCAAACAATTTGGAGTCAATGATCTATGATGTTCTTTATTAGCTCTGCTTTTATAAATTCTGATAATGCCATTAAAACATACCGCCACATGTGTTTATTCTAAGAAAGATACTCCAAATGCTGCCTGCACCTCACAAACACAACCAGCAGTATGTAGGAAACAGTAGCATTTTCAAAACAGCATCAATCAGCTGAAGTTCTTTCTGATGCTCTAATATTTCTAGCATGGTGGAGATTTAAAGAGATGGATGCTTAAAACTTGCTAGAACAGTTTGACCTACATGTCTGTAAAGGTTCATTAATCTCTGATGAAATGTTCTTTTAAATATTCACTAATTTACATCAAAATTTTGTTTGCAGCCATCCCAAAAGGAATGCAACATTGCTTTTTGAATCTGGAGGAATACGATTTTCTTTGCTATGACTGGTTAGCTCAGTCTCGTGCAAAGGTTGCTGCTGCTTCAATGTCAATCTGTTTCGTGGCCACAATTTTCCTTCCCTCCTGGTTGTAACCAGTGGTCTTGAGAATGTGATTTATTACTCACAAGAAAATCAGGCAGGGGCATGGAAAGAACAGGGAGAACCACCAATCCAATTGGAAGAACAATGGTAAACACACACTGTGCAATTATTATATTAGTAAGACATTGAGCCACAGGTATATCCACAGTAATTATTGTAATAAATAAAATCAGCATATTCTCATCAAATTGATTATTACATATTTTATTAAATTTGATCTTCCACAACTTCTTTACCAATATATGCTTTTTAGCATTTGACCTCACAGTATTTATGACCCAGTTACCTTTCTTTACACAGTCTGTACATGATAGAGAAGACTCTTGAATCTTCGGATCCCAAATCTTGTTCTGTTTTTTAAAATTAACATATTGATGTCCTTGTTTACCTGAAAAATAATAATATTTTCCCAGAACAAACATGTAGTGATAGAAGTTCTTTTTTCTCCCTTCTACCCGTAAATTTTCACAGTTCTTGGACGTTTTCTCTTTTCATCAATGTTCACCTTTATTTATCAATCAATTTTATTGAATTGTGTCAAAGGAGTTAGAGTACTACACAGTGGAATAATCCACAGGAGTTTTTACTTAAAAACCTCACCTTGAGCTGATACACAAAAGCCTCTCCACTACAACAAATGCAAAAATTTGACTTCATGAATTTACATCCCTTTCTTATGACTACAAATTATTTAAATGATTTTGGTAATTATTAACTGCAGGCCCAGTTGTGTCTAACTAAACAATGGTCAAGTAGTAGATTTTTTTAAATCAAGCCAACTTAGTCTCTTACTATAGCAATTTACTTAATCAACTTAACCTAGGGAAGAAAGCGTGTACCATTAGATCTACAATTGAAATTGCTTTGATTATACTTAAAGTAAAACTGTGGGCATATCGGCATTCTCAAAGTGGGACTGGCACACCCCTGCGGGGCCATGAGAGATTTTCAGGGGGTCAGGGAGGTAAAACTGTTTCCATAATAACACTGAGTTGCCTTTTTCACTGTGCCACTATTTGCACTGATGATGCAAAAGCAGTGGTGTGATTCTGCTGGCAACTGCACCACTAGTTGCTATATTCTTTGATTTCACTTAAGAATCTCCTTGGTAAAGCAGTCAACATGATTACTTTACTAAATCTTGACACTTGTGGATACATCTTTTTAGTAGTTATTTGCCCTCTGACAACGGAAGCCAGATGACAACAAGGCTTTCATCACTCTACTGGCAGCACTGGGTAATGACTGGAGGGAAACATTTTTCACATGAATTAAGGAACTAGAACAGCCCTGGAATCTCTCTCTTTGCGTGTATCACCTTTTCTTCAGGCACTCACTGGACTGAATAGAGTGAAGCAAGGAAGGGCATTTGAAAGTCCCCAGGGACACATAATATCTGACCTCTACGGGAGGTTGATGTGCTCCTGATGAGGTTCTGCTTCTGGGAAATGTGATAATAATTTTGATCTGCAGATCAGTGGTACAGGGGGAATTAATCAGTGTAAAACAAATGGTTTGCCTCATAAGCCTATAAAAGACAACATTTTCCTACTTAGCTCTAATGTGGCTTCCCTCCCTCATTGAAAACAATGCAGTTTGAAAGGACTTTTCACTGAGAAAGACAATATATAACCTCAAGCCAAGCAGCTTAGAACCTACCTGGTGAAGAGTCTAAACGTCTAAGTCTGATACACCTGGGTCCACATCCAGGTCCACTGTTTAGTAGATGTGTGAAGTGTCTCAGACAGGATCTGGGCAGCTGGAAGGAGAACCCTTTGGTAGCAGAAGAGGAAGCAAGACAGTCAAACCTGGGAGTCAGCCTCAGGAGACTGAAAAAAGAAGCTATGGCTTGATATTAGATCACTAAGGTAGTTAGTATTCAGTAAGAAGACATTTGGCCAGGAGACACCTGTCATGTGGCTCAGGAGAGAGGGTGAGCAAGGTGAGAGGACCTCAGACTCGATTTCAGGTGTTTGTTTCTCTTCAGATTACAGGTTCTAATTATGACTATATTGCTATCAATTACCTTTCTGCTTTAAATTAGAAGCAAGTTTTTACCTCTTCCAAAAATGATCAAATAAAATGACACCATCAAAGCTCAGAATTAAAGGGACTTTTCCAAGGGAAGAAACTTTTCCAAATGTATAAGCAATATTTAATTTTAAAAGGGGTGGTGAGGGCAAGGTCATTAATTTGTGTGGGTTTTCTACCACTTAGGCACATCTAGGAAAGATCATGTTGCCTATGAGAATGTGGAATTGAGTGATACAGAATTCACTCTAAGGAAATTTGCCTGAAACTTCACCCTTATAGCCAAGATATTAAAGACTCACTGTTGACTTTATTATTTACAAATAACAATAACAATAATAGTAGTAATAAGTGATTACATTTTACCTGATGAGATTCTACTTAGGCAGATATTTAAAATCACAATTCAATGCAAATTTTATACAGAAACAAACAATAAAGCCGCGTAAAATATGCATTACCAGTTAAAGTGCAAATGAGCAATGCAAATAAATACTTGGAGTCCAGAAGAAGAGGGGCTCCAAACTCTTGCAAAGGGATCGACTTGAGAGAATAAAAATCTCTCAAATAGTATTTGGGACTGAATGAGTGAAAAAGAGGGATGAGTGTGAAAAGAAAGAATGAATGAAATAATCAAATCTGGTAGAATAGCATGCTTTGGTAAGACTTCATGGAGGGGGTTTTACTTGAGCTGGGACTGGAAATAACGGTGGAAATAGAATTTACACAGGCAATTGGAGGGGGTTCATAATGAAGGAGTCAGATAGGCAAAGCTTCCACATCTTTCAGGTAGTAGAACAGATCCTTGTGGGTTTAGTGCAGCTCTATGATGAGTAAAGGCACTCAACACATGGATTAAACATGCATGCTGTGGCAAATGCACATGAAATGTCTGAATTTTTTTTTGAGTGGCTTTACAGTTAACGACTCCTCTGATTTAATATGAGCTGTTAAAAAGAATCACTGCATTTCAACCAAATTATCATGCCACTAAAAATGTTCATCAACCTGTCAGCGATGTGCCTGAAACTCGAACCCTGCGATGATTTAGCTTTCCTTCAATATTCGGTGTTTTTCTCATAAAAGTGGATATAAATAACTCAAGTGCAAACAGAAAATTCTTTTAAATGTCTTCAGGAGGATGCTTTAAGGGCCCAGGGCCCCCATGCCCCTCAGCTCAGTATGAACAGCTTAGCACGAGAATTATTGGCTGAAAAAAACAAGCATTTTGCATTAACAGATGGGGTGTGTGGCCATTTTAGAAGAAGAACAAATGTATGCATTTAATTAGAGAGGAATTTGACAGGCTCCTTTCCTTTGGTTGCATAATTTTGGAGACAATTGGGATAAAGTGTGTCTGTTTTTTTTTTCCCTATAAGATATACAGTTGCAACATTTTCTCATTTCTTCTTTCTTTTTTCTTCTGATTTCTTATATGCCTTCCCAGTTTAGGAGCTCATCAATGATATTGTTTATGCTACTTTTTTTCATATTCATGGCAAAGACTAGTTATCTCTGGGATTCTTTTCAAAGGAGACCCACTTGGCATGTGTGCACTTAATTTATGTCTGGCCAAATGCTAACAGCAGCCCGCCTTTGAGACCATGTGTGCCACACCACCCTGAGCAGTTTATCAAGGATATTGTGGAAAAAGAGAAAAAGCAATCTTTTCAGAGGGCAGTTCTCAATGCATTACATTATATTTTACAAGGAATATTTTAGAGGCATAATCCTTAGCCTCACGGTATCTTAAAGGAGAAGACAAGACAAAGATAGTATCTTTAATCTTAGTCCAATTTTAGATGTTAAATGGCAAAAGTTTTACAAAGGCTCATTGTCAATGCAACACTTGCAGGGCCCTCAATCAACAGCAACTATTATATCATCTCCAGATGAGACATGTAGGTTTCCATGAGAAACCTATGGTATAGATATGCCTTAAGCAATAATATTTTTCACTCAGATTTTCTTTTTTTTAATCTGTAAATTGGAGATAATACTAGCCTTACCTATATTTCAAGCCGAGGTTGATTAAGTGCAACAATGTATAAGTAGAATAAACTGAATGCATTCAAATGTAAAGGGATTAGCACAACTGCTGCGACAATTTTCCCACAAGCTGTGTTTTTACATTGAAAGCTATGCTCTCTACTTGAAGGGTATTAGCTGGTGAGTGTTAAGTCGCCTGTGAACACTACTACTGGTTGTTGCAATGTGTCCTCTAGATATGGTGAAAGAGATATCACATCTTGAGGCATTCACATGTGGGCTTGGAAGCTCTCTCCAAAGCTTAGGCACAGCCACTGTTCCTCAGGGATCTCAGTGCTGAACTGCAGCTGACAGATAAAGGCTTTTGTTCTCCTTGTAACCCATTGCAATATTGGTGGTTACTATATTTCTAACATACATTTTCTTCATCTGCCTGTTGGAACCTGGCCCCCTATGGGACTGCATTATCAGAGGTGACAGTGGATTTTAGGAATGTTGGACAGTGAAGTACAACTCCTCATGACCAGTCCTTCTAGCTTCTTCCTTGTCAGGTGAAATTTTAAAAGGACCAAAGTAAGACCCAGCATAAAATAACTGTCCACTGAAACAAAGATGAAGGTATTCATTTTATTTATTCAATGAACAAATATATATCAAATAATTGCTATACAGAAGACTATTTCTAAGTACTCAATGGAAAGAAGTAGAGACCTGATTCCTGCTCTTTTGAGACAGAGATTAGCAGAGGATACCTACAATAAAACAGTAAAATAATGAATATCTATGAGATCAGGACTCTGAGGAAGAAAATAATGAGAGAAAAAAAGTAGGCTTATGGTTGGTGAGTGTTTGAAAAGGCATCACCTTGTGTGCTGGTTTGAATGTATTATGTCCCCCAGAAAAAGCCATATTCTTTGATGCAATCTTGTGGGGGCAGACATATTAGTGTTGATTAGATTGGAATCCTTTGAGTGTTTCCGTGGAGATGTGACCCACCCAACTTTTGATAATTCTGATTAGATAATTTCCATGGAGGCATGGCTCCACCCATTCATCATGGGCCTTGATTGGTTTACTAGAGCACTATATAAACTCAGACAGAAGGAGCGAGCTTGTCACAGACAAGAGGGGCACTTTGAAGAATGCAAAGGAGCTGAGAGAGTAGCTCCAGCTGAGAGACTCATTTTGAAGATGGCCGTTGGAAGCTGACACTGACTTTTTGGAGAACGCCATTTTGAAACACAACCTGGGAGCAAGCAGACGTCAGCCATGTGCCTTCCCAGCTAACAGAGATTTTCTAGATGCCAATGGCCTTTCTCCAGTGAAGGTACGCTTTGTTGATGCCTTACCTTGGACATTCATGGCCTTAAGGCTGTAACTTTGTAACCAAATAACCCCCGTTTATAAAAGCCAATCAATTTCTGGTATCTTGCATAAGGCAGCATTATCAAACTGGAACACATTGATAGAAACTTTTAAGCTATGGCCTGAAAGCATAAATGAAAAAGCAAGGACAAGAGCAAAGGGGAGGAGCATTGGAGATGGAAGGTACAGCATGTGTCTTGAGGCAAGAAAGCTCCCCTCCTTTTTTTGAAGAAAGGAAATGCTGAGCCTTAGGGAGTTAGATGGGCTAGAAAAAAACGCTGAGAAAGGAATTTTAGTGGCCACCCCACACAGTGTGTCTGTAAGAAGTTTCTATAAGGAAATGCACTGGAAGGCAATTGAATTATCATAAGCAGAGGAGTTAAATGATTAAATTTACATTTGGAAAGATTATCTTGATGGCCATAGGAAGGATGAATTGGAATGGACTAAGAATGGAACATGAAAGACTACTTGGAGAATGTCTTAGTTTGCCAGAACTGCTATGACACATTACACAGAGTAATTGCCTTAAACAACAGGACTTTATTGTCTCACAGTTTTGGTGGCTCAAAGTTCAAAATCAAGATCTGGACAGGCCATGCTTTGGGGTTCCTTGGCTTGCATCCCTGCCTGGGACACATGGTGATCTGCTTCATTCTTTGCTTCTTCTGACTCCTGGCTTCTAACTGACTGACTACATTCAAATTTCCTCTGTCTTATAACAACTCCAGTCACCCTGAATCAATTTGGCCTCCTCTAAATACGACCCTCAAAGATCCTATTCTGAAATGAGTCAATACTTTAACCAATAATTAATATTTATGAATGGATTCACATCCACAGGACTGGGGGTTAAGACATGAAAATGTTTCTTTGGCACACATGATTCAACCCCTGACATAGACTATTGCTCTATTCTAGGCAAAAGAGGATGTTTTTAACTAGGTTGGTGGCTATGAGATGGGAGCGAAATTGATGGATTCAAGATATGAGTCATGATTGGCAGAACTTGTTGAAGAGAAGTAGAGGGGTTGTTTAAGTATGATTCTGTTTTAAAGTAAATTTAGAAAAATTATTTGAGCTTGGACTATGGCAAAGACAAGGAAGACTGAAAGAATAGGAATTTTAAAGGGGTAAAGGCAGTGATGCACTTATGAGGATAGAAATTAGAATTCAGTTTTAGATATTTAAAAATTTATTTACTTAGATATTTTAGATATTTTGAAAGTCTGGGATACATCTTAATAAATTGCCCATGTGGCAGCTAGATATGGCACTCTAGAATTTGTATGTTTTGTCTGGTTATAGGATATACATTTTGCAATTGTCCATGCCTACCTGGTAATTAAAGTCCTAATAAATAATATAAAAACAGAAAGATAGAAGGCCAAGGACTGAGTTCTGAGGAATGAGAGGATTTAAAATTCTAGTGGCTTCAAAAGTTGCCAGGCAAAATCAAGAGAGAGAAAATAGGTAGGAAGCAAAACCAGGAGGGTAAAAAATCATTAAATCCAAGAACAGTGTGTCAAGCAGAAAGGGCTGGCTACCTATATCAACAATTCCTAAGAGGAAAGAGAAGTAAGATGAGATGGGATAGCCTAAAATTTTATGTATTGCATTTGAACAACGTGAGAAGGTCTAATGGCCTTGATGAAAGCCATTTCGGTGAAGCACCAGAATCCATATTGGAGTCAATCCAACAATAAAGGGAAAATAAATAGAGAGAATTGAGTGGCAATCCCACTTGAGAAGTCTTGTAGCAGAGAGGATAAAAATCAAGAAATAGGGAGATGGGAGGTGTGCTGTTTCGAAGCTGTTCAGAAAAGTCATGTTCTTTTAATCTGTTCTTGTGGGGACAGATCTACTGTGGGTGGGACTTGTTGATTAGGATGTTTCCATGGAGATGTGACCCAGGTCATTCAAAGTGGAACTTAATCCCTTTGCTGGAGTTCTTTATGGGAATTAAAAGGCAGATGAAACATGGAGAGCACAGAGAAGCCAAGATGAAATCCAGAGAAAAGCCTCCATGGGAGAGAGAGAGCCATTGAAACCAACCCAGAGAAGACCAGCAGACATCACCATGTGCCTTCCTATGTGACAGGAAATCCCTGGATGTCAGCAGCCATTCCTCAGAGAACATATGCTCTTTTTGATGCCTTAATTTGGACATTTTCATGGTCTTAGAACTTATATTTGTAATCTAATAAATCCCCTTGAAAAAGCAAACCCATGTCTGCTATGTTGCATTCCAGCAGCTTTAGCGAACTGAAACAGGAGATCAAAGTTTGGGTGAAGGGGAAAGGAGGAATTTAGTCTTACAGTGACATGAGGTCAAACGATATAGGATATGTATGTGTGCTTCTGAGAATAAACTAGTTGAAAGTGATAAGTCCAAACTGCAGGAACAAGAGCGGATTAAGAGAAAACAGGGGATGGTATCATCAGCCCTTGTGGAAAAAGTGGTCTTTCATCAAAGGAAGAATGTAGGCATACTTGGGTACAGATGTGGGTACGTTTCATAACATCTAGAGCAGAGGTTTCCAATATTCTTACTACCACAAAAACATTTTCATATTCCCTTCATGAAGCCTATATTTTGAAATATTTTATGTACACTTATTTAGCTAATTTGCTTAACCATTTCTTCAAAAGACCAATGAATCAAAAATATGTATAAATTATCATTTTACTTACTCATGTATTATGCACTCATCACTTTGTTTTTTGGAAATCGCTGTTGCTAACTTTTCTCTAATCTGTGTCTCTGAACTCAAAAAGCATCCAGCTACTCATGAGGGAGATGATATGAAGGTGAAGGACACCTCGTTAAAGCTTGCAGTTACCATTGAAAGCATCCTCTCTACACACTCTTGAGGACTGAGGTATCTCTTTTTCCAGCTCTTGAGAAGGCTGCTAGCTTACAGCCCTCAGCTGAGAGATCCATTTCTCTCACCATCAAGCCCATATTTTAGGTATAGCCTAAATTCAATGATTGTTCAAATGTAGGTGGTATAATATCCAGGCATCCTACCCAGATTTGAGAAAATTCTGAAAGATCACCAACAGATTTAGAACTCTTGGTAACATTAGCTTTGTTATAACTGCATTGAAGCCCAAATTCTTCCTCCTTCAATTCTGAATTTTTCATTTTCACTGACGTGTGTTAATCCCAAGGGTACTCCTATATAAACTTATCTTAGAGTCTACCTCCAAGGGAACCCACAGTAGGTATTGACAGTGTTATGACAAAAAATGATGCTAAAGCCATATTCTGGAGCTAAATTACCTGTTGGATGATTGGCAATAAAGAACCCACTACTGGTAATACCTTGAGCACAAGGTAGAGGTGCAATAGTAAAAATTTTCACTGTTGATGAACTAGGTTGATACATAGTGGAAGGAAATGGGCTAGCAGATTCAAATTATCAGGAATTTGATAGGGTGACAGTGATTATAAGGACAATGGAATTATTTACATAATGCTGAGGGAATTACTAATTTGATATAACATAATGAAAGATGAGAAAATGTAATCCACAACTGAGTGCTAAGTGTTAATAACAGGGACATCCTTCATGGTACATAAACTTGCATTTCCTGATTTCCTGAAGTTGGATCACACACACACACACACACACACACACACACACACACACATAAACACACACACACAGACTTATGATCAGGCACAGAAATAAACATGAGTGACAGAACTCAACCTAGGCAGGTGTGATATGTAAGGGTAGAAACCTGATTGAAAACAGTGGGTCCCTGACAGATGAGAATAGAGCATATGCATTGATATAGTTGAAAACTGAGAATGCCAAATTCCTCTAAACCTATTGCATCTCAGAAAAGACTCCCCTCTCCCTATTAGAGACTATTACTATCCCCTTGCTTGAAGATGATATAAAAACCCTGCCCTGAAGGCAAATTCTATCCTCATCAGGGTCAGACCCCACATCCACTCCTGACCAGCAGACCAATAACTGGGAGAGGCAGAGCATGTTAAGGGAAGAATGAGAGCACACCCTACATTTTTGCTGCAAGACCTATTCAAGATGTAATAGTAAGAACCCAGAGAGCAAGTATTGGCTGCATACTGAGGCTGATGAATCAATGGCGATAAGGGAGAATTTATGGGAAAAATCTCCTGGGAAACAAGATTTTATGGGGAAATCTCCTGGGAAACTCTACCAAGGCTCGCAGGTGACTGTGCTAACACAGTGCTAGGATGGCTGTTAGAAGCTAAGAGAAAAGGATGGCCCACAATAAGCAGAGTAGAAATGCCAGAATCAACAAGAGAAGATGGAAGAAGGGCTGAAAGGCTTTGAGAAGCATGTTAGAGATGAGTGGATATACTACGTAATGCCAGAAATCTTGCCATATATTTGGCAAGAGAGTCTGACAAAAATAGAGTCCAGGTCCCCAGGAGGAATAACCCTGCAATACAAGAGCAAGTATACACAATGATAAGTATCTTTTTCCTTCCTAAAGGTACCTATGGCCATTGACTTCAACAACTGTGTATTGGATATGGGGCGATATCCAAACAATCTGAGAGATGCAAGGTCTGTTTGACAAAGGATCTGAGTTTATAGCTATGCAAGGAGACTTGCAGCATCTTCGTGACTTCCCAGTTAGAGTAGGAACTTATGGGGACCTAGACCCAGGTAATGTTCATTCCTTTGTTCCTAAAATCTATACACGGAAGAGTCATTCTTGATACTTGGCACAACCCTCACTTTGTTTCCTTGGCTTGTTGTGCAGAAGGCCAAAGCGGAAGCCTCCAAAACTACTATTCCCTCAACCTTAGTCATTTGGGTTAAGCAAAACAATTTCACCTTTTGGAGAAAATGGTAGAAGTTACTACCATCCTTGAAGACCTAAAAGATACAGTGGTGGTAGTCCCCATCGTATGTTCATTTAATTCACCAGTCTGGTTCCTGTATAAACTAGATGTATCCTGAAGGATGATAGTGGGCTTCTGCCACCAAACTAAATAATAGCCCCCACCAACAGCTACCTTACTATATGCGGGAGCTTTGCTAGAAGAGGTACATGGCCTGTAACCACTGCCTAGTGTGGTATTTGTGTTCTTTTATTTCTTCCAGAAAAAGGATGAGAAAGTGTTTTCATTCACTTATCATTGCAGCATTATATACATACAAATTTGCACTGGTGTTATGTTAACTCTGTAAAACAGTACAAAAGGAAATGGGTCATCTGGAAAACCCAGGGAACTTCTCATTGTACCACTTTACTTATGACATCCTGCTAGTTTGACTGGATGATCTAGAAGTGATGAATACATTGAAAGCCTTGTCAAGTCAATTGCCCTTCAATAGGAAAAAGATGAAACCTACCAAGTTTAGGAACTTCATGACCACAGTGAAACTTTTTGGGTCTATTGGTCTGTTGCATACTAGGACATATCCTTCTAGGTAAAAGTAAAAGTATCCCACCATGAAGGAAGTACAATGCCTGATGGCCTTTGTGGGTTTTAGAGGTGGCATATTTCATTTCTAGGAATACTTACCTGTCTCAAATGCAGGGGAAATGAAAGGCTGACACAATGAGTGAGGTTGGAGGAAGAAAGGAGCTCTTTAGCAGATTCAGGCTGTGAAGGAAGTGGCCTTGCAACTTGGGTCTTAAAAACCCAAGACTCAATGGTAATGGAGATATCTGTGGTGGAAAAAGACGTTACTTGGATTTTATGGTAAGCCCAAACAGGAAAATCATTGCATGGAAACTTAGTTTTCTGGAGTAAAGGCATGCCACTTGTAGAGGAGAATTAAATCCTTTTCAAGAACCCATTCCTGGCATGCTGTTGTGCCTTGGTAGAGATGGAGCATCTGATCATGGGGCATGAAGTGACTATGTGGCTAGAACCACTTCTCATCAGGCAGTTTCTGTCAAATGATCAAATCATGAGCCTGGATGAGTCCAGAAGCAATGCCTCATGGTGTGGAAGTGGTACATCTGCCAGAGGAGGGAAAAGCCAAGCTTTGTTCATAGATGGTTGAACTCTGCATGAGAGAACAAGACAAAATTGGACTGCAGCTGCAGCACGGCTTCAAAACTGTGGTAACCTTGGAATGCAGAGGAGAAGGGAAATGCTCCCATTGAGGAAATAGGATGATAGCACATCTGATTATGTGCTTTATATGAAATGGAAGTTCTCCAAAATTACAATATATAGACTTCATCAGGGGCAAATGACTGGGCCAATTGTTGAGCAGCCTGGAAGGGTATTTTGGAAGTTGGAGACAAGGAGAAATGAGGTAGAAGCACATGGATGGAACGATAGAAGTGGGCACAAAATTACTGCAATTACTATAACTATTGATTGTATAAGTTGCCAGCCCAGGGGCCAGCCATGAATCTCTGATACATCACCACTCCTCCAGAAGATCAACCAATCACTTAGTGGCAAATTGACTCTGTTGGACCCTTTCCATTCTGGAAGGAGAAGTGATTCATCTTAATTAGAACAAGCACATGCACAAACCCAGATATGGATTTGGTGTTCCTGCTTTCCTTATTTCAACCAGCACAGTATGTGAGGGCTTACAGAGTATTTTCTCCACCAATACAGGATCTCACATGCATCAGACCAAATTATCCACTTTATAGCAAAGGCAAAGGCCACCTGACTGTGGGATTCACTGATTCTTTCACTACCATACCTAACTGAAACCTGTTGCCAGCCTCTTAAAGGCACAACAGAGCCAAGTCTCTGAGATGATATCTTGTGATTATTTGGTGTTATTTTCACCAGAATTGTGAAGTACAATAATACTGCTGAAATGATTGGACCAATTCAACTTACACTTCCAGTATGCCATCTGTACTACTCAATGTTCTCCAGATAAACAGAATTGATTTTGGGGCATGGAAAGTCTGAATTTGGTATGGCAGGCCACAAGCTGGAAACTGATTAAGGTGAAGTTGAACGCCCCATAAGAAGCTGGCTGATTGAAGTAGAGACAGAGTTTTCTTTTTCTTTTACTTCTGAAATCCTCAGTTCTGTTTTTTAAGACTCTAACTAATTGGATGAGGAGACTTTCTCATCGCTGGCTGTTATCTCCTTAGTTGCTTGTAGATGCAACTAGACATAGATGCAATCAGTGGACTATAGATGCAAACCCACCAATAAAATACCTCCCCAGTAATAATTAGGCTAGTGCCTCTTTGATCAAATGACTGGACACCATAACTAGCCAAGTCAACACATGAAATTAACCATCGCACACCACCTTTAGGTGTATCATCTGAAGCCATGATCAGTACAGGGTACTAAATCCCCAGGACGTAAAATACATCGTCTGGGAACCAAGAGGTAGCATTAGCAGTAGCCCTGTTTAACAACACTCCCAGTTACCTACTGGGGGGAATTTGTAATTTCCTCTCCTGAAACTCTAGTCTCTGCAGAGTTAGAGATTCTAATTATCAAACAGGGAAAGATTCCATTGGAGATACCACGTAAGTCTCATATAAGCTATGGCCGCTGTCTGGGCATGTCAAATACCTCATGGCAAGAAGACAGTCAGCAAAAAGAGGAGTCCTGTTAGGATGAGATATTCTGAAAATCTCCCCCTCTTCTTTCCAAATTTTAAAATTAGCATTGTCTTGCTTTGCCAGTCTGCCATGACAAATACCACACAATGGGTTGACTTAATGGGAATTCACTGGCTCATGGTTTTGAGGCTAGAATTCCCATCTCAAGGCACCAGCAAGGTGGTGCTTTCTCCTCAAAGTCTGTAACATTCTGGCATGGGCTGCTAGTGAGCCTTGGTTTTCCTTGGCTTTGTCCCTGCCACATGGTAATGTCTTCTCCTTTCTCAGCCGGGTTCTTCGGGCTACTGGACCCTACAGCAGGCTTTCTCTGACTATGTCTGAATTTCTTCTGCCTCTGAAAGACTCCAGAGGTCCAGATTAAATCCCACCCAGATCCAGTTGGGCCACACCCTAACTAATATAACATCTTCAGAAGACCCTGTCTACATTGGTTCATACCCATTGGAATGCACATTAAGACAAAGAGCATGTCTCAATTGAGGTGCATAATTTAATCTACCACAAGCATATTATACTGACAATTTTTAATAAACTTACTCTGACTAATCCTTCCATATGAACTTATATTCAAAGCCAAAGTTAAGGACTATAAAACATAAAGGGCCATTCTACCTGAACTTGTATATAAATTCAGGAATAGAGATTTAATTTTAGGAATGAGAAATATGACACCCAGAATAGACTACATGGCTTTAAGTTTTCTTTCATTTCATAATTCTGTTAATAAAAATATGGTAGAGTTGAAATATGGTTATAAAATTATGTGCTTCAGTATACTACCTAAAATTATAGATACTTAATACCTATGTTGCTTAGCTATTATTTTTAGAGTATGTAAAAATCAAAGTTGTGGAAAGTCTTTAGTGTCTGGCATCTATTATGAAGTAAGCTATTTTGGATATTAAAATGAATTTAAAAACACAAAATTTCCTTTGATGGCAACTGTGAGCATATTTTAAAATAATATTAACTGACAGCACATCATGTTCAAAATGGTCTCTAGCAGGTGTCCTCATGAAGTAAAAGCTGTGTTGCTATATAAAGTTGAGAACGGGAATTGATTACATTAAAACAATCTATAACAATACTGAGATATGAAAAAAAAAAGAAACTTAGATAAGCATAATTATATTCTTTTGGAGCCTTTACATTTTATAATCCTCACCAAAGAATTGTATACATTGGGTAATGCTTTCCCAAAAGTCTAAGTGAATTTATTTATTTTTCTAACTTTAAAAATATCATACTGTCATTGAAAAAATTAGGAAAAGCAGAAAAGCATTAAAATAATGTAAAACTAAGGTATAATCTCTCCAGCATGGAAGAAAACTGTTACTGACATAGTGGTATACAGCCTAAATGGGAAGAAGGCTCCTTTTTTTGCAACCTACTTTTTTTCATTTATTACATTATGTACTAATGTTCATATTAAATATACATTTGTATTTCCAATTTTAATTGCTGCCTATTATCTCATTTTAGGCACATAGCATTAACTGCTTAAATAATTCCTACTGATGAAAATTTAACCTGTTTTTATTTTATTGCAATTACAAACATTGCAATATTAAACATACTTTTACATAAAACTTTTCCAATTCTTTCCCTGGAACATAATCTTATAAGTGGATGTTCATAAAAGCTTGTTATGTTTACTGTCAAACTGTTCTCTAAAGTGGTTACTGGTAAATGGGGTTCCCGAAATTGTACGGCACTATAGTACAGCTAGAAGGATTGTAACAACTTACACATCTGGGTGTGCCTAAGAATGTTTGTTTTCCATACTCTTGCAAACATTGAGTAAAAATTAATTTATCAACTTGATAGGGAAAGGATATTAATTTGAAACATAAAACTTAGGAAATTTTACCTTACTAGAAAAACAGAATGAATACCCTAAGAAGAAAATACTTTATTGATAATTTTGAGTCAATAAATAGATTTTCTAATGTCAAAAAAACATTTATAGTCTTCAAATAAATGACAGGACATTTTCCTGTGTTTGGCTACCATAGAGTGTAAAGGTAGAACAGCCAACATTTTTTTCACCTTGGAGGAAGGATATGTTCAGTTTTTAAAAATAGGAGGTTGAAGTGGCAGATATCCAAAAATTGGTTAATATGTATCATAAAATATTAAATGAAATTTAAATATGAAACTGTGTAGAGCATATAATGACTTGAAACAACTGAGATTGGTAGTAATGATGGACAATTTCTGATAAAGATAATGGTTAGCACAGCTTAAAATCTAGTAGCTTAACAAAACTCTTTTAGGGTGTTTTTTTTTTTTCTTTTTCTGTGTAATTGATTGGAATATCTTATTCACAGCATTCAAAAATATGTATTTATATGATTTGTGGTTCCTTATTGTAGACAAGATCAACCTCCTACCCAAAATTTGCTCAGACGTCAAGACTGCACTGCCTACACACAATGAGAGCAGGAACAAATGTGTTTTGCACATACTGAGGGCTCCTTAGGACAGTGGAGCAGCCTTTCCAACCCAATCAGAAATGGCTTGAGTGAAGGGAAAGCAGAGTGACTTGGATGTGTATGTATGCATGTGTGTCAGGAGACAGGAACTACTGGATTTTCTTATTGCCTTGATAGAGGTGGGGCAAGACAGCGAGGGGCAAAGGTGGGATTTGACAGCTGTCAGCAATCAAACATCAAAAATGAAGTCAGGCCCTTTATGACACTGCACATGTCCTAAGAGTTGCTTTTGACCTCAGTTTCTGTATCAATAAAATGGTGGTGCCCAGTATAAATGATCTCAAATATCCTTTCCCAATTTACCATTCCATGACTACAAATTAGTTCCATTCATTTATGGTACAGACAAAGGAGCAGCATTTCAAAAATGCTAAATTTCCCTTTAGATCGTTAATGTCAAAGCCAACACCAAAACCTTTGGAGATTTTGGCTTCTTTCATTTATATTCAGGTTTGCTTTGGCATTTATTGTAAAGAATAAATAGATCAGTGGCTAAATTGAAAATGCTTATATTCTTAAATGTTCACTCCTCTGCTATTAAACCTGAGCTGCCTTATTTTATTAGGAGGACAGCCTAAGCAGGGCACAGCAGCAGAAAGGATGGGGCTATGAAGTGTCTCCTATAGGTAATTTTTCTGACCTGACGTGATATATTCAGTCCCACATGCTTCTCTAAGCCTGTTGATCCTTCCTCCTACCGTCTGTTATGATAGCAATGTCATTTAGTGTGGGCCATTCCTTTCTCCTAGATTCTAAGATCTGGCCTCATAGTGTGGCACTACAGACACCCAGGGGCCTTAACAAGGCGATAAATCTTGATTGCAGGAGATTTCTCCTGTTTGATGCATTTTCCTTATTTGCTCTCCCATGGATCCAGCACCATCCATACTCTCTGGGTTCTTGTTGGGATATCTTGACTAGATCCCACAGCTCCAACAGTTCCCTGACCTCCCTTAGAAAGTTCTGCTTTTCCCCAGTTATGGATCTGATGTCCTGGAGTAGAGTTGGGGCTAGATAAGAGTACATGTTGTTTGGCAAGGAAGTGATTTTAGCATCACCTTCATTAAGGGAGAAGTACTAGCTTTAGTAGGGAGTAGTGAGCACTCTTCAATCTCTGGAATCTCTAATCTACTCTCAGCCCCTAATAGACACTCACTGGAAAGTTTCATGTAACCCTGAGTGACAGACCTCAGGGTCCTTCACGTGGACTTCAGTATTGTACTGGAGGTCCTCGCCAGTGCAATAACCCCAGGACAAGAAAAGCATGCACATTTGTGTGGAAGAAATAAAACTGTGTTTACTTGCAGATGCTCTTTCATATATAGAATATAAAGAAGAATCAACATAAAAGTTGCTAGACTTCAGAAGTGATTTTTTCATGTTTGCAAGCAACAAGATCAATATATCAAAAATCAATTGAATTTCTATATGCTGCTAATGAACAATCTGAATTTGAAAGAAAAAAAGTTAAGTATAATATTGAATAGTATTAAATTATAAAATACTTAGCTATGATATAACAAACTATGTCATAGTTGGTATACTATAATCTGCAAGTTTTTGATATGAGAAGTAAAAAAAAAATTTATATAAATGGAGAGACATACTGTGCTCATGGATTGGAATATCCAATGTTGTTAGGTGTGAATTCTTTTCAAATTATTCTAAAGATTCAATGAAATTTTAAATAAAATTCAGGAAGCTTTATTGTAGATACTGACAAGCCAATTCTGAAATTATATGGCCATTCAAAGAACTTAGAATAAGCATAAACAATTAAAAAAAAACTATTTTGGAGGATTTACCCCACCTGATTTCAAAGTTTAATATAAAACTCATAAATAAAGACAGTGGGGTATTAGAGTAAAAATAACCATATAGTTCAGAAATAGATGAACAAATAAATGGCCAATTGATTTTTGAAAAGGGTGCCAAAATATTACAATAGAGAAAAGTACTAGTACTGGAAAAATTAATAATTCACATGCAAAAAAAAAAAAAAAAGATTACTGATCAATATCTCAAACCTTACATAAGAATTAACTCAAACTAGGTCTTATGCCTAAATGTAAGCATCTAAATTCATACAACTGTCAGAAAAAAAGAGAAAAGTCTTTTAGGACTTATCTTAGATTCAACTTTCTTATATACAATACAAAAAGCATGAAACACAAAAGGAAAACATTGAAGGGAGCAGGCAAGATGGCAGCATAGAGAGGAGTGGAATTTAATTGGTCCCCTGGAACAACTTATAAACAACCAGGAACAACTAGTATATAATTTGGAATAAGTGCTGGGAGACAAGTGTGACTGTCCACACATCATACACCAACCTGGATGGGGAGGAATGCCTGAGATCACAGCATAAAATATGTAAGTAAAAACTGTGGAACTGTGCTGGGAGCCCCCTTCCCCCACAGCACACTGAGCTGCAAAACCTTGCTGTGGTAGAAAACAGCACTCTCTGAGCAAGCGAATATAGCTCAGCCAAGCTCCACCTGGGGTTTTAATCAAATGTGGACTGCTAAATACAAGCTACAGACCCCCAGCAAGCAGACAGAGGCTTTTAATGATGACTGACATTAAAGAACCAGAAGACTCTATTGTCCCTGGAGGGGGAGCCCAGAAGACCAGGTGTTACCTCTGGCTGACAAGCAAAACTGGGGGGCTGAGTACTGGCTCTAAGAGTGGGATTTCTGTCCCCTTTTCTTTCTCTCAACCTGGGTGGCTCAGTGGAGGAAGCCTCAGCCGTTTTCAGTTTGCAGTGCCCTGACCCAGACTGGGGTGGAGATAACAGTCATACAACAATTTAAATGCAGATGATAACTCCCTAGGGGGTGCATCTTCCCAAAGACTAAGGAGATAGGGACCAGCCTTCACTTCAGAGACAGACCCCAGAGCCTAGGGGAAAACAGCCAAAGCAGAAACTAAAGGGGCCATATCTCCTTACATCAGTTGGGAGAGACAGGCTGACAGGCACCAGCTGCTGGGCAGGTTAGGAAAAGCACGGCAGCTAGAGACCTGACAGGAAAGTCTCAAACTTTAAGACACACCCACAAGGAGACTTGAAACTGAATATAACCCCACTCTGAGATCTGAAACCATTCTGGTCTGGTAAAATCTGATTAGGGCAACTAAGGAAACCAGAAGACTAGACCACAGAAAACTACAATCTACACTAGGAAAAATGAAGATATGGCCCAGTCAAAGGAACAAACTTACACCTCAATCAAGATACAGTTGAGATACTGTTTCACTTTAATGAAACAATCTATTAAAGATTTTAAAGGAAATATGCTAAATCAAATAAAAAAAAACAAATCAACGAGTTCAGGGAAGACACGGCAAAAGAGATGAACAGTATAAAGAAAACACTGGGCAAACATAAGGTAAAAATCAAAAGTTTGAAAAAACAACTGGCAGAATCCATGGAAATGAAAGGCACAACACAAGAGATGAAAAACACAATGAAGACATACAACAGCAGATCTCAAGAGGCAGAAGAAAACAGTAACTGGAGAACAAGACACCTGAAATCCTACACACAAAAGAACAGATAGGGAAAACAATGGAAAAATATAAGTAAGGTCACAGGGAATTGAATGACAACATGAGTGCATAAAGGTATGTGTCATGGGTGTCCCAGAAGGAGAAGAGAAGGGAAAAGGGGCAGAAGCAATAATAGAGGAAATAATCGATGAAAATTTCCCATCTCTTATGGAGACATAAAATTACAGATCCAAGAAGTGCAGCATACCCCAAACAGAATAGACACTTAATAATCAGATTATCAAATGTCAAAGAAAAAGAGAGAACCCTGAAAGCAGCAAGAGAAAAGTTATCTATCACATACAAAGGAAGCCTGATAAGAGTATGTGTGGATTTCTCAGTAGAAACTATGGAGGCAAGAAGGAAATTGTGTGATATATTTAAGATACTGAAAGAAAAAAATCCACCAACAAAGAATCCTATATTTGGCAAAACCATCCTTCAAAGAGGAGGGAGAGTTTAAAATATTCTCTGACAAAAAGACAATGAGAGAGTTTGTGAACAAGATACCTGCTCTACAGGAAATACTAAAGGGAGCACTACAGACAGATAGGAAAAGACAGGAGTGACAGTTTTTTTGAAGCACAATTTTGGGTGATGGTAGCTCAAAAATGTAAATACGCTGAACAAAAATGATTGTGAGTATGGTTGAAAGGGGAAGGTTTGGAGCATGTGGGACACCAGATGGAAAGAGGAAAGATAAAGACTGGGCCCTTATAACTCAGTGAAATCTAGAGTGCTCAACAATTGCAATAAAATGTACAAATATGTTTTTACTTGAGAGAACAAATGAATGTCAACCTTGCAAGGTGTTAAAAATAGGGTGGTATTGGGGAAAAAATATAATAAATGCAAACTAGAGACTATGGTTAACAGAAACATTGTGTTTTGCTTCCTTTAATGTAGCAAAGGCAATATGCCAAAGCTAAATGCCTGTAAGAGGGGGACACAAGGGAGGGGTATGGGACTCATGGCATTGGTGATGACTCTTATTCTACTTTAGTTTAATTCTGTCTTTCCTTTGGTTGCTTTTTAGCTGTCATTTTTTTCTCTCTTTTTCTTTTTCTTTTGATTCTCTACTTTCTTTGACTCTTTCTCCTTCTTTGTGGAAGAAATGGAGATATCCTTATACAGACGGTGGTGATAGTGGTGAATACATAAATGTGTGACTATAAAGGGAACCATTGATTGTTTACTTAGGATAGAAAGTATGGTTGGTGAACAAAACTGTCTTAAAAAAATGAGTTGATGAAGAAACATTGAGGGCACTATAATGAATGAAATAAGTCAGGCACATAAGGACAAATATTGCACGGTCTCATTGATACAAACTAATAATATGTAAACTAATAGACATGAAATATAAGTTACCAGGATATAGAACAAGGCTAAAGAATGGGGATCAATTGCTTATTATTAGAAGAAAGGTCAACTAAGTTGAACTAAAGTGTTTGGAAAAGGACAGAGGTGACGGTAGCACATTATTGTGAGAATAAGTAACAGTGCTGAATGGTGCATGAATGTGGTGGAAAGTGGAAGCTTAGAGTCACGTATGTCACCTGAAGGAAAGTTGGAGGTTAAAAGATGGGAATGTATAAAACAGTGAATCTTGTGGTGGACAATGGCCATGATTAATTGCACAAATATTAGAAATCTCTTTTATGAACTAGAACAAATGTATGACACTATAACTAGAAGCTAATAATAGAGGGGTATATAGGGAAAAAATGTATCTGTTGTAAACTATGTACTACAGTTAGTAGTATTTTAACATTCTTTTATCAACAGTAACAAATGTACTATACCAAAACTATGCAAAACTATGAGTCAACAATGGAGGGAGTGGTTAGGGGTATGGGAGGATTTGAGTTTTCCTTTTTTTTTTTTTTTTTTTTTTGTCTTTATTTATTTTCTGGAGTAATGGAAATGTTCTAAAAATTGAAAAAAATTAATTGTGGTGATGGACGCACAGCTGTATGATGGTAACATGGGCAACTGATAGTGCACTTTGGATCTTTGGATAATTGTATGGTATGTGAACAATCCCAGTAAAATTAAATTTAAAAAAGGAAAACATTGAGTAAAAATGTCTGCTCTTTAGAAGATTCTGTTAAGGAAATGATTACATGTCACAGACTGGATGAAAATTTCTGCCAAAACACATAGATGATGAAGGATTGGTAATGAGAATAATCATTTAAAAAAAAAACTTTCAAGATTAAATAGAAACTATAAAAACAATATTGAATTATAAAAAGAAAGGTGGGGCAAAATATTTGAACAGATACTTAACCAATAAAATATTCAGATGATAAATAAGCAAAGGAATGATACTTAACATCATTAGCCATTAGGAAAGTCTAAATAAAAATCCTGAAATACCCCTATAGCCCTACAACAACTGCTAAAACTCATAAAGCCCTGACCACACCAAGTGCTGGTAAGGATCCAAAGCAACTGGAACTCTCACAGGCAAAACGAGAATTTGGGAAACATTCTGGTGGTTTCACATGAAATTAAACATGCACTCTCCATATAACCCAACAATTCCAATCCTAGACATTTACCCAGATACAAATGAAGACAATAGTCAATTCAAAAACTAAATGCTAACAAGCATATAAAGAGACTTAAAAACCAAAGAGTTTTTTTTTTTAAATATAGATAAGAAGAAATTAGTAAGTTATAATACAGAAAATTAGTAGAACTGATAAATACAATTATAATAGTTTGGTATTTTTAATAAAATAGATGAATCTCTAAGTAAAAAAATTAAAAAAATACAAAACACCATATTGTAATTGATTAAACATATGTAACCCAAGATACAGAAGTAGTTTATAATTAAAAGAGAATAGTGGACACAGATAAATGTTGGTATATTTTAAATATTGATTTTTTCTGATATAAATCTAAACTGAGGGAACTTGACACAGGAAACATGTTAAATATTAAATCTGAAAATTAACATAGTAATTATTTTTAAAATTTGCAAAATACATTCATAATTATGAGTGAATTCCAACATAACTTTATAGACTATATTTCCCATTCTATTTCATAATGTCTCAGAACACTGAAAAAGATGATCACTACAAGATCACTTCATGTATGTAACAATAATATGTACAACAATATCATTGTGGATGACGAATCCTGAAAAAATTATCAAATAAAGAAAAGATTATTACAATATTATCAAACAAGATTTATTCCAGGAATACCAGCCTAATTCAACATAGAAGACTCATTTTTATGATTTATATAATAGATCAAAGAGATGCCAAAATATATGGGCAAAATCAGTAAGCATTTTTTTTGACAGGATTATTAATTCATCCATTTACAATGTACAATTCAATAATCTGTAGTATGTTTACAGAGTTGTGCACCATCACTAACATATAATTTTAGAACATTTTCATTACCCTATCTAGAAACTTTGCACCCATTGGCAATTACTCCCCAATCCTTCCAAACGCCCGCAGCCCTAGGCACCATCAATCTATATCATGTTTCTATATGTTTGCCTGTTGTGGACATCTCATATAAATGGAATCATAACAATATGTGGTCTTTTGTGACTGGTTTTTATTATTAGCTGTAATGTTTTCATGTTTTATTCATGCTGCAGCATTATTGGTACTTCATTCTTTCTTTATTGCTGAATAATATTTCATTTTTAGATTTGTACCACATTTTATGTATCCATTCATCAATTGATGGACTTTTTGATTGTTATGAATTCGTGTTGTTAGGAACATTCCTGAACCCACAAGGTTTTATGTGGACATATGTTTTCATGTCTCTTGAGCATATATACTTAGGAGGGGAATTGAAGGGTCATGTTTAACATTTTGAGGAACTTGCCAATTATTTTCCAAAATGACTGAACTATGTTATTTTTCTACCAGCAATCTACTAGGGTTCCCAATTCTCCACATCTTTTCCAATACTTATTTTCTGTCTTTTTAATTATAGCTATCCAACTGGGTGTGAATTGGTATCTCATTCTGGTTTTGATTTGCTCCTTTTCATGTGCTTATTAGCCATTTGTATATATTCTTTGGAAAAATGTCTACTCAAATACTCTGTCCATTTTCTAACTGGGTTATTTGACTTTGTTATTGAGTCATTAAAGTTCTTTATACATTATGAGATGGGTATGCAATTTGAAAATATTTTCTCCCATTCTGTGGTGAGTTGGAACTGTATGTTCCAGAAAATCATGTTCTTAAAGCTAATTCATTTCTGTGGGTGTAAACTCAATGTAAGTAGGACCTTTTGATGAGTTTACTTTAGTTAAGGCATGGACCAGATGGGTTTCAATCATATTACTAGAGTACTTTATTAGCAGAATAAATCCAGAGAAAGAGAAGAGAAAGCCACGAAAGCAAGCAGCTGAAAGCAACGAAACCTGGAAGAGAAGGGAGAGACCAGGAGATCCACCCTGTGCCTTGCCATGCAGCAGAGGAGCCAAAGATGGCCAGTTGCCAGTCTTCGGGAGGAAAGTATTGCTTTGATGATGCCTTGATTTGGGCATTTTCCTTGGCCTCAAATGATAATCTAATAAATTCCCATTGTTTAAGCCAATCCATTTCAATGATCTGCTTTTCACTTTCTTGATGGTCATTTGCAAATTCAATTTATCTACTTTTTTCCTTTGGTCACTGTTGTGTTTGGCATTGTATCTTTGTTAGTTTCCTAGGGCTAACATAACAGATTATCACGGACTGGATGGTTTAAAACAATGGAAATGGATTCTCTCAGGAGGCTGGAAGTCTGAAATCTAGATGTCAGCATGGTTAGTTCCTTCTGGAAGCTCTGAGGGAGAAACAGTTCCATGTCTCTCTCCTAGTTCAGTTCCTGCCAATCCTCAGAGTTCCTTGCTTTGTACGTACATCACTACAATCTCTGCCTCCATAGTCACACCACCTTGTTCCTTGTGGATCTGTGTGTCTTTTACTTTTCTAATAAGGCCACCCATCATTAAATTCAGGGCCCATCCTAATCCAGTATGATCTCAATGCCAGCCTTAACAAATTACATCTGCAAAGACCCTATTTCCAAAGGAGGTCACATGGTTAGGTTACAGGTGGACATCAATTAGGGGTGGGAAGCATGGACACTGCTCAACCTTCTAGAGTATCTAAGAAGGTTTTACACCTTTACAGCTATGAAGTTTCCTCTAAGCACTGCTTTAACTGCATCTCATATGTTTGGCATGCATTGTTTTTATTTTCAAATATCTTAAAGTATTTTCTAATATCCTGTGTAATATCATTTGACCAATTGGTTGTTTAGGAGTGTGTTTTTTAATTTCCACATATTTGTTAACTTTTCAAATTTCCTTCTCATATTGACTTCTAGTTTAATTCTTTTCTAGTTGCAAAACACCCTGTGTAATTTTGACCTTTTAAATTTAAGAAGACTTATTTTATGGGCTTGAATACACTTTATTCTGGAGAAGGTTCTTTGTGTGCTTAAGAAGAATTTATATTTTACTATTTTGGATGAAGTGTTTTATAAATGTCAGTTAGGTTTATTTTATAGTGTTCATGTCTTATGTCTTCTTGATCTTCTGCCTATTTTTCCTATCTATAATGGAGAGTGTGATATCGAAGTCTCCAATTATTATTGTTGATTTGTCTATTCTTTCAATTCTGTCAATTTTTGATTTATGTTTTTAGATATTATACATTTTAACTGCTTTATTATCTTCCTGAGATATTGGTTCTTTTATTAAATGTCACTCTTTATTGATAGAAACATTTGTTTGTATATTAGATGTGACTTCTGTATAGCCAATCCAGCTGTCTTAAGATTGCTATTTGCATAGTATTTCTTTTTCTATCCATTTATTTCAACATGTTTGTTTCTTTGAATTTAAGTGTGCCTCCTGCAGAGGAAACATTCTTTATTAAAATAAATAATAAACCTAGAATCTAGAGGCTATAAACTTAGAATCTAGAGACTGCTTCCTTTATGTGATAAAGGTTCCCTTCCTTATATTAATAGTCAAACTCATGCTTCTTCAGTGAAAAAAAAAACACAAACACTTCTTCAAAGCACAGAACCAAGTGAAAAAGGAACATCAATACTGCTTTTTAAAAATACTGCTCTGACATCACTGGCCAACGTGATCAGGCCATTCAACAAAAATGAGAGGAATATAAAATTTAAATTAGTAGAGCATTTCCCTCCCATACCACTTCTAGTATTTTTGGTTCCCAGTCCTTGCTGTGTTTTTCTTGCTATTTACTATAACCACATTACATACTATAAGCCTGCTTTATGGAATTTATTATTGCCAGCTCTCTGTATTTTCCCACTAAAAGATTAGCTCCATGAGGGCAAGTACTTTCATCTGTTTTGTTCCCTTCTGTTCTGCAAGTGCCATAAACAATTCCTGATACATTACAGGAGCTCAATAAAAATTTGCTCAATAGATAAATTATTTGACAATAAAATAGTTTCTACCTTAAAAAAAGAAGAGAGTTAGTAACCAAAATCCTATCAGAATTAATATAGGGTTCAATAAGGTGGCCAGTTTTAAAATGACTATAAATACTGAGATTTCCTATGTACTAACATTAACATTTAGAAAATTTAATAGGAAAATTTCTCATTCACAGTGTCAAGAAATATATTGAAAATATATAAAAATGAGCCTAACTGTATACTTGTAAACACTACATGGAGAAAATTTCAAAATGATATTAAGATACATCTAAATGTTCAATAAATATAGAGATAAGACACTATCCTGACTAGGAAAAATAAATATTGCAATTCTTCTGAAAATAATCTCTCTCTATATATATTGAAACTGTATTAAAAATTCCAATCAATGCTTTTAAGAACTTGAGAAAAAGTCCTGAAGTCCATCTATAATTCAATAAAAACATTCAAGAAAAGTAATGGTTTGAGAGTGTGAGTGGAGGGATTTGCTCACTACATGTCACAATAATATTCAGGGTAAGAATAATTAAAAGCATGCCAGCAATAGAAAGAAAGATCAAAGAAATAGGCTAGAATGTCCCAAAGGCATATACATAGGAATTTCACACATGATCAAGTCAGCATCTCAAGTCAATAGAAAAACATAAATTATTCCAGTCTGTGAAAAATAATTCAGATCCTGAATTCACAACATACTCTGAAATTATTTCTAGATGGATCACAGATATAAATGAATAAAATATGAAACCACAAATCTATGAAAAGCAATTTAGATAGAGATTTATTTACTCCTGGGGAGGGACTTCTAAACTCAATCCCAAAGCAGAAACTACAGAAGTAAGACTTTTGTGTATGCAGAATTATGGATATCTGATGGCAAAACACACCCTACACAGGTTAAAATGCAAACATACCAGACAATACTTCTACCATATCTGATAAACAGCCATATATCTTTAAAATACGCAGAACTTTTCCAAACCAGTAAGACCAACGTGGGCACACTGACATAAAATGACCAGGAATACGTCAGGAAGTCACTTCCAGGAAGGCTGGAGATGGCACAGGTATTGCTACCTGAGAACTGGGGCTTTCTCCGATGGATGAGAATGTGGCACTACTGCTGAGCACTACCTTTCAAGAGCAAGGAAAACCAGTGCTTTTAGATTTCCTTAAAAGGAAGCAGATGCATTATGGCGAAAGTGCTATTGGAATGGGGTTGTAAACCCTGGCAATGAAACAACTATGACATCACAACTCTGGAAGCTTTATACCTGTTCAAAGAGTGCCCACAGTCTTGAGTTTCATTAAGGAACCAGGAGAGCAGGGAAAATTCCCAGAATGATATTTTACATTTGCCTCTGCTACTTGGCTTCCCTTAACATCAATCTCTGAAGCTAAATTCCTCAGAAAAATTATGATTATCACTGTATTGTTTTCTTCTCAATCCTTAATTCACCTGAAGCACTCCAGAATATAAATAAGGAATTCACCCGAGCCACACAAGGGATCAATAATCAGATAATCAAATAAATAATTATTATAATTGTAAAAAGAGACTTTTTTTCCCACTGCTGAAACGACAAGCATAAAGAAACAATCTTACTACAAATTGGAAGGATGTAGGGAAAAGAGAATTCAGCTGCCTATATTGCTGGTAAGAGTTTGTATCAGGATGCCCTGTCTTCAGAGTCACTCAGAAATCTGCATGCAAATCTTTTAAAAAATTGCATATCCTTTGTCACATCAATACTATGTTAAAATTTAATTAAAGGGAAAAATTCCAGAATATGTAGAAAATTTAGCCAGAAGTCTATTAATAGCATGAAAAAGCAAAACTTAGAAAAGATCTCTTAAATGGTCCACAGTTGGGCATATGTGGAGTGCAACCTAGAATGGAGTTCTGTACAGCTATTATAGGCTATTACAATAGCATTTTAACAGGTTATATTTTGGTATTAAAAAGAGTTACTATACATGGGAAAATAAATCACAGTTTCAAAATTATATAGAATATGTATCCAGTTTTAAAAGGGTAGTATCTGCAAAGTCTTCAAATTACTGCTGATATTTGTATTTTATTTTCACTTTCTGATATTTTAAATTATCAAGCTACATTTGCATAATTGTAAAATTATTTTTATAAATAGACAACTTGTTACATAAAATATTTTGTTAAGCATACATGGATAACAACATTTTTAAAGTGACAAATGTTTGCCCAAGAGGTTACACATAAACTACTCCCGTTGATACAAAAGATGGCTGATGAAACTTGTTTTATGACTCTTGATCTATTTCTGTAATTTGCTATTTACCAGGAAACAAGTCCTATCACAAGATTTACAACTACCATTAACCTACAAATGGTACAATTTCCTAATGCATAATATTCTTAGATGATTGCTTCATAGTGTCACGAATGTCCTGGTTTTGAATTTCATATTAATTGCCATACTGTTTGTTCATGTTTCCCTCCTGTTGGAAATTGGCAAAGAGATAATGCTGCTTTCATCTGATAATCAACTACATTGATAATCCACTGATCATTTCCAATGGCAGAAATTGATTTAATGAAAATTTTCTAAAAGAAATAATAATGTAACATGCAAGTTTCATTTCATTTTAAACATATTCAGATATCTCTAGTAGTGCCTGGCTGAATTCATGTCTTGCCTACTCCCATAGGAGCAATTTTACTTGCCCTTGGAAAGGGTTCTATAAAGATGTACTATTCACCAGAAATAATAATATACTTCAAGAATATCGAAGTTTGCCTTAGCCTTTACAAAGATAAAATGAACTGATATTTATAAAGTACACTGCCATTTAAACATGCTTTCACATATGTAATATTATATTTGAACCCCTGGCTCAAACAGGAAGGCATTTCTTTTAACCAAGTATTACAACCAAGGAAATAGAGATTGGGGCAAGTTCACAAGGTTAATAAGTGACAAAACAAAGACTCAACTAATAAGATAATAATATATCTAACTATTGATTGAAACCAAGTTCAAGGAGGTTAACTGACTTGTCAAAAGACCACACAACCAATGAATGACCAAGGTATACTCAAAGCTTGCTCGGCATCCCATGTCATTTTAATATTTTCTACTGCCTGCCATGTATAGGACCATCTGAGATGATCTGAAAGTTATTTGAAGTCAATAAAAGACATCAAACTAAATATATATTTAATTTAATTATATGACATTTTGATTTGATCCTATGAAATGTGCAAGATTTTGTGACAGAGGAATGAAATATGAGACAAATAATGATTTGAGGAGTTTGCTAGCTATCATTGTGATAGAAACAAAATAAATTGTGTATTCTGCTCTGTTTTAGTAGCAGAATACGCCAGATGCTGTGGCTAAATAAAGAAGGTAAATCATTTAAACATGCACACACACATGCACATACATATACCCAACATCACTACCAAGGCAAACAAGAGATGCTACAATGGGGAGCTTTATAGGAAGATGAAATTTGAATGGGCCTTAACAGATGGATAGGCTTTTTCCACATAAAGACAGGAGAACGGCATTCTTAGGCAGAGGGAAAGTGCATCAAAAAAGGAGCTAAATTGTGAGCATACTACAGTATTCATGAAATGTTAAGTAGAAGCACACATGTATAGTACAGAGCATATAAAGATGGCATAGGCACAGAACATGAAAGAAAGGAAATCCTCTGAAATATTATTCTTCAACATCTCCTAGCCTTCTCAACTGCTCTACTTTTCTCTTTAGAACCTATCGCCATGTGACAAATTTTATTTTAACTTATTTGCTCATGCTAATGTATGTTCCATGAGGGCATGGATTTTGCCATGTTTTATTCATTAATGAATCCCTAATCTTTAGGACAGTGTTGGCCATGTAGAAAGTGCTCAATACTGTTAAAAGAATTAAGGATGAAAGCAAGAATGTATGTACATTTCTCACTTAAATTCTGGCTTTATCATTAAATAGCTGCATGACCTTCGAACTACAGTAAATCATTCTAAACTTTGTTTTTGTCACTTTGAAAAATTGAGTATTAATAATATTTCTCTCAACAGGTTGGAGGAATAAAGCAGATGTATAAACTATTAGCAAATTGAGTGCCTAGTAGCTGTTACTACAAGATAGAGTTGGTGATGATAATGGCAATGACGGGATTACTTAGACAAGATTGTAGGTTTGGGTGGTGATGGTGACAATGGTGGTGTTATTTTTCTTCGTAGGACCTAAGAAGTTGGCTATAGTATTAGTGGTTACGGTGCATCATCTCATGTTTCACTGTGGCACACCAAATGGACAGTCCAGAAATACATGGACCAGAGCTCTTTGTATTGAAGAATATACTCATTCATGAAAGTTTCAAACTTGACCTTGAAATTAATAAGCATGGTAAGTTACTGGTTCATAAAGCATCCTATAATGGAAAAATAATGCCTGAGATGCAATGCATGTGTGCATATGTTTGTGTTTCACTAATATCCTGAATGGAGTGTGTGTCTCAGTCATTTTATGAAATGGAGACTGAGTTATAACAGCAGTTCCACCATTGTTTTGGTGGCAAAACCCTCAGGTATTTGAGAACAGAGCTCTCTTCTGTGTATCATCCTGAGCACTCAGCCTGTGTGAAGCTGAAGCACTGCATTACTTTGAATATATTCTCTTTCTCTTCTCCCTGTAGATACTCCCTTCCCTTCTTCATCTTCTCTCATCGCACCCCTCCCTGGGATGTAAGATGCACAATCACAGGCCAATGTGGAAACTACACTACCGTTGCTGCTGATCAGTGTAGACTGACGTGAAATCTTCATTTTGTGGTGAATTTTGAATAATAACTGAAGTCATTGGCATTGATCTTTTTATCCTCCAAAGTTGGGGAGTTCTATTAGTTTATGAAAAAAATTTTCCCCTTATTCACCACCATCCCTTTTGATATAATCTGAGAAGTGGATTGTCTCACAAAACTCTCAAATAAAAGTTCCAAGAAAAAAATACTGAGCTTGCTCCAAAAAGAGTAGCTTTCCCAAGAATAAACAGTTCATGCTGCACAACTAATCTAGCAGCGGCACCTTAGCACAGTCAAGTGACAGAACTTCCTCTTATCAAGGACCCACTTCTGGAAAGGAGCAAATGTGAGGTGAGCCCCTAGAAAAGATCTATGCAAAAAATTATATTACTTGTCTACAAAATCTTCATTATCTTAGCAGCCCTCATCATCTCACTCTGCTTTATTTCCACTATGAAATAGTAAGCTTCTGATTTGCCTAATATGCCTCTTAGTAGAGCGGTGGATGTGCAATGAGAACTTTCTCCTGGGTGCACCCTAGCAAAAATATTAACAACAATAATAATGAATAGCTTAAGTGTCCTGGACCATTGACAGCTTAGGAAAGATAGCCAGATGGATTGCTCATAATATCCTAGGTAGTTGACTCATTTGTGGGATTTCGGGGATAGTGGGGACTGAGTACATGCATTCTGTCTGTCCTCTTTACATCACTTTAAAGTTCACCTGAGGGGAGATTTTATTGAGTAGCTGAATGTATGTGAGAAGAGTATGCAGTATTCTCAGGTGACAAAGAAAAGTTCTTGCACATATAACCATTATGAAGACATAGACTTCCACTGCTGTTTTGACAGCAAAACCCCAGGTATTTAGAACAGAGCCCTCCTTTGTATAGCGTTCTGATCATTCAGCCTGTCTGAAGCACTGCATCACTTTGAGTATATTCTCTTTCTCTTCTCCCTGTAGGATACTCCCTTCTCTTCTTCATCTTCTCTCATCGCACCCCTCCCTGGGAAGTAAGATGCTGAATCACAGGCCAACGTGGAAACCACACTGCTGTTGCTGCTGCAATATGGCTCTCAACAAAATGTCCCTGGAGTCAGGCTGGCCGTCTCTTAATTGGCCACCATGGCACACTTTCCACTCATGTTCCGTGCCAAAATTAGAAGCGTTTAATACAGGCAAAGCTCCTCAAATCCCACTTCCTGACACCCTGCCCATTCTCCGTCACTCTCAGAGACACACACTGCTGCAGACAAGCAGCCTCATTTTCAGCAGTTACTCAAAGTTCAGAAAACTCTATGAGAATCACAGAAAAGAAAAGGTCAACCTGGGAATTACTGAATGTGTCTGTGCAGAAGGCCAGATATTTCAAAAGACAAATATCATTGACAGAGAGAATGTTAAGGGACCTTTGTGTTTTCACAGTTTACTGTAGATTTATGAAGTTTAAGATGATTAACATTCAAATATCTCCATCATCTGGCTTCATTTGTTTTTCAGCCTCACACTTGGTCCTCTCCATTCACCTTCCCTCATACTTCTAGGGGTGAGGACTTTTATAGACTCAGTTAAGATCAAATGCTCACAACTGGGACATTCAACTGTGGCCAGGAAGTTAGGGTCATTTCCTTAATAACGCTGCCAGAAGTGCTTAGTTAAAAAGGCAGACTGAGAGATATTTTTCTTGTTTTAACTACCGATGACCAGAAAAATAAAAATAAATAAATAAGTCATGTTCACTTGTACAGTCATCTCCAACAATGAACACAGTAATAAAAACAAGTGATTCGATGACATCTGGTGACTGCAATTTGGGAAAAGATAAGCACAGATAGATGAGAGCTGAATGTTCACTCAAAAACATCTCTTCCACTTTGGTACTTTCAGCCGTGTGTCTAATAAGTTCTTGATTCTTAACCTTACTCTTTGGATACAGAAGCAAGGAGATAGAGGCTACCAGATGCGAATGCACTTGAATAATAGTTCTGCTCAGAGTTCCAACTTTGGAGTCACACAGGACATTAGGTTTGACACCACCATTTCTACTCAATGTGGTCTCTACTGTGCCCACTTAAAATCATTTAGCTTCTCTAAGCCTCTGTTGCCTCGCTCATAAAATGGGCATAAGGATAATGGCTACATCTTGGAATAGTTGGGAGAATTCAGTGATGGGATGGAGGCAAGGCAGTTAGCCTGGTGCCCATCTTATCTTCAATTCTGCAATTTCTATTAAGTGGAATCAGATGATGCAATATGGCACCAAGGATGAGAGTGATGGTTAATGTCCCAACTTCAGATACCTGCAGTGACATAAAAAGTGACTCAGATATTTCAGGTCTTGGTTTTTCAATGTGCCAGAACATAACACAAAATTCTCTTCATGTTAAGTAGTGTCTAGAGAAGATAGTAGAGTCTTTCTGTGAAAAGTAGTAATATTGTCTCCACACAATGCTCTGTTACTATCATACAGAATTATGGATGTGTGTTAGGTTTTGAAAAGTAATCATAGGGAATCCACACGAAACAGCTTTTTAGTGTAAGCTTCCCATAATTTATTTCCTTTTGATTTAAGACCTGATGGGGTGTTAATTTACGTTCTCCTGAGAAACAAAATGCTGTTCAAAAATTATTGTTATTAACTTTGTGTTCAAGGTAATTAAAAATTTGCAGTAATTAGAAACAAACTGAGAACTTGCTGACTTTTAAAATAATAATAACTTCCCAAAAATGTCTGACTCTGGTATGACATTTTTATAGGTGATCTAAGGATTATTTTTCCAAATGTATAAAATTATGAGAGGATTTGGTGATGTTTCACAGGCAGCGTTTTTTGATGATTTATCTATGATTGTAGTTCTAATTTGGGTTTTTATGCTTACATAAAACAAACAACTACAACCTATGTATTATCCTCTGAGTAGGAGGGGATTATGATCATTTTGGTTCTTATCTTAAAATAAGAGAAATACTTATACTGTGTGGAAATTATTTATTATATCTAATTACTCAAAATTATAATTCCTCAATAGTAGTTTATTTTTAAAAATCATATAACATATTTTGTTAGAATTAATAGTGCTTTCAAAGTGTTACTTGTGATCTGAAATGGTGAAACTTGCTGGGGCTAATAGTATCTATACTACAATAGAGCCCAGTGGGGGTGTACCTAAGTGCAACTTTGTCCCCTACACCATATCACAATGAAAATATCCTTGCCATTTTAATTGATCTGGACCTATGTGTCAGTTAAATACCTATTTTTAATGATTAGTCAACCACAAAGCTCAGAATTTTCACTTCATGTCACTCATCAAGACATTGATCCCTAATCTCCATATGATTAAGTAAAAAAAAAAATCTCTTCAGTAAGGCAATTGCATTATTTCCTAGAAAGAAAAACATGACAATAAGAAACAAGTCAGATTGGCTGGGGATAAATTTAATTCATGCTGCTACGGGTGTAGAAATAAGATCACTGTCCGTAGTTAAAATACATACTCTATATTTCCCACAATAGACTAAGAAAAATTTAGAGAAAATTCTGGGTTCTAATTCCAATTATCTAGTCACTAAACTTCCCAGAAGTTTGTCAGTTCTTATATTGCCCTCTGTCCAAATCCCTAATGCTTTATGACCCCCAACCTGGCTTTCTTACTTTGGCTAGGACACTATCCCCCCAGTTTTCCTTTTAAAATATCATACAACAGAACTATCTTTTAGACAATTTAGCCATGTGTTCCTCCCATGACTACAATACTTACATACTGGCATGTGGAATATTATCCTTCCTTAGTTAAATATACAATTAAAGCTATGTTAGGGACATGTTTTCTTAAAAACAAATCAACGAAAACCAGATATGAAGATACCTATAACGCCATTGGGTGGACTCCTTGGCTATTTGTGGTGAACCCAAAAATATAAGACAGATATTCCCTTTCATTATTTTTAGTCAGCAATCTTTCAACTAAAAAATGTCCTTTCTTAACTATGTTTAGAAAGACAGCAAACTGCCAATACTCATTTTAAGTGCTCAAAGCCAGGCTTCTGAATTTTAGACAGATCACTGACCTTTGAAATTGTTTTATTATTTAGAGTAATCTTGACAGATACTCATTAGTCTATTTGATTTAATAACTTGCAAGACCAGACTATTTGGCAGAAATTACGTATGTTTAATGCTCACGAAGTTAAATGGAACAGAATATTTGGAGTAAAGTAGGGTTTCCGTTTCTTTCAAAACCCACCAAGTCCCAGATACTTTCTTACTAGAAAGTATCCAGATACCTTTCCTTATTAGAAAGAGCCAGTGCCCAATGGAGAAATGGCTTATTCCAGGGTCAGGGCCAAAAAAAAAAAAAAAGAAAAAAAGAAAAAATTATCCTGGACCATCCTCTTGTGACAAATAGCAAACTTTTCCAAATCAGAAATGATAGAGATGTCCAAAAGGAGAGGAACCACTGTGGTGTCACTCCCATTCACCAAATCTGGGACAACTTGAGCATCAAATTGTCAAAATAAATGATAGCAAAATAAAACTTACAGAATAAAATAAAAATCTACAAGTACATATTGCTATAAACAAATGAATTAACTAATATCTGATTAGTAGAAAAAGGAAAACTCTTCCTTTTAGTAGGTATCAACTAATAAATGTAGAAGGAACGTTTGATTAGAAAATGGTCATTTTGTAAATTTCACTGTAATAATTAATTCACTTAAGAATCTCGGATGGATGCTAAGATTAGCGGGTGGAACTTTGGTGAGAAGCAGAAAATTTGCATTGCCTCATTCTATTCTTCCCACAAATCATCTGACACCACCACCCCCCACCCCAAATGTTGATGCAATGGAAAAGACACAATATCATTTATGAAGTGTTTCTGCCAAACATCAGATAAACCCAATTTAAAGGAATAGCTGACCCGCACTCTTACAAAATGTGAAATCCATGAAGGACAAGGAAAGTCTGAGAAATGGCTCCAGATTAAAGGAAACACTCGAGGCAGAACAACTAGATCCAATGTTGGTTTCAATTCTACACTGAGAGGAAAATAGTTACAAATGGCATTATTTGGGGCCATTGAAAAAATTGTAATTTGTACTGTGGAATAGAAGATAATACTGTACTGATGTTATGTTCCCAGTGAAGATAATTTTATTATTGTTTTGTAAGAAAACATCCTCACTATTAGCAAATACACTCTGGAATATTTACCAATAAGGAGCATTGTGTTTGTAAGTTTCTTTCAAACATTTTAGAAAAAAATTATGTGTGTGTGTACATATTTATCTATCTATCTACTTGTCTATCTTTATATAAAAAGAGAAGGAAATAATTACCAATGATGAATCTGGTAGTGAGAGAATTCTTTGTACTATTCTTAACACCTTTTACGCTAGTGTGAAATTATATCAAAATAAAAAGCTAAAATATTTCATTTTTTTATAGCTCCAACCATGTCACTCATGTTTCAAGAGAAAGATCTAAGTATAATGATTTTTGACAATTGGGAATCAGTCATAAATTGGTTAAAGGGTTATGGTAATATTTCCAAAGGTTGGTTTTAAAATTGAGCTGCTTCTTTATGATGAAGTTTAAAATTCATAAATGATATTTAACTTGCAGAAAGATTCTCTAAAATGTGAATTAACCAAACCCTAATTCTTTGGAAGTACGAGACTCCAAATCAGCATGAGCCATGTCCTGTGATTCCCAGGCATGAAGAGCCCAGCCCTTCTGTCTTCTATTCTATTCTTTTTCTAAACTCTTGCTCCATGACCAGTCCCCTTCCATCTACTCCAACACAGAACCCATTTCCATAAATGACACAAAGGAATTTTCGGTCCACAACCTCACCACCACTACTACCATTTCCCAAAAACATTTTAGGGAGCTAGCATGAGATAATAACAACAGCAGAGGACAGAGGTAGAAAACTTGGCAATTAGCTGGTCAGCAAACAGGTATTAAACAAATTCACAAAAGAAATCAGGGGAAAAACAGATATATAAGATCAAGAGCCAACTCTTATATGGCAGATCACTAAACTCAGCCCCTCCAAATTACCAGCTTTATAAACTAGTGCTGGAGGAAGGTCTGACTCAGATAGAGAAGTCAATAAACATCTCTTTTACAGAAAACAGATACTATTTGTCCAAAGACTATATTCTATAGTCTTGAGGCAAGATATTAGAAAAAAAAAAAAAAAAATTGTGAGCATTTTCCCAGAGACAGATACAAGAGTGCAGCAAAAAAAACAAAAAACAAAAAACAAAAAACAAAACGTGATAAAAACCTCAACTCACTGCCAAAGTCCCTTTGCCTAGAAACAATGTTTGTGGAGGAATTGTTATGTTTACAACAATTAGGAATAAGTCCCTTGATTTCCAAACTCTGGTCAAGAAGACTGCATTTAGATATCAACATGGTCCACAACAAAAGGAGAGGGCCCTTCTTCTTCCAACCATTTCTTGGAATGGATGCCAGATGAAACTGGCAGAGCTTTGGTTGTCTTGCAGGTGAGAGGATGCTATTGTGTTGCATGGCCTTGTCACTGAGAGGGCCCTGGAAGCCACCAGACCCAATGCCTTCAGAGTTTACAAATCCAATCTTCAGGATACACCCCAAAGCTGTGTGAATAACATCTTTGTCTTACCTGGCACTGCATTTGATGTGGAAAAAGAATGGTAAAACCATTTGTTTTTATCTTGATGTGCTGTTGTCTGCATCTCACACTAGTTATTTTTTAATCAAAATATAATCTTACTTTAAAAGGCAAGTCACTGATTTTTATACATTTTAATTTGCTTTTGGTCAGGCAAACAACCTCTTTGAACCAAAGTTCCATAATCTCAAAAAAAAAAAAAAATCTGAGTGATATTCTTTCTGTATATTGTAAACCGTACTATGAAACTGTCAAAACTGTCAAACTCTAGACTTGAAGTGTTAGATGTAAGAGGTTTCACTGGGAATTCTCTTCTGATGTACAGTTCTCAAAAAAATTAAGAAACCAAGAAATTAATTATAGCAACAAATGACTAAACCAGAGCCATCACTCACACACACATAGGAACACACAAACACGCCCTGTCAAATTACCAGGCACTCACCAATATATTACCACTCAAGTGTGTAGAATGACTAGGAAGAGAGGTGTTTATCTTCCTAATACATCCCTTTCTTTTTATTGTATAAATGGGCAGAGGAAGCAGGGACAAGATCAGTTAAGATACCTAGAAAACTTAGTGATATTCTAGAAGAAGTGCTCAAGGATACATTAAGCAAGCTTTTTTATGTGCTCTTGGAAAATAGGGTTTCCTAGTAATTTGCCCTGTATTTGTTCAGAGATGGACTTAATGGATCTAATTTATACTGAAGACAGTTCTCATGTTGGTGCCTCCTCTACGGCTACCAGAGATTTTTATTGATTTATTTATTTATATTTTAATGACTTTTGCCCCCAAGGATCTCATTAAAGTGAGAAATAGGCCTAACGTAGTCATAGGTTGATCACGCTGCTCTTCTGTATCCCAGACACTATTTAAATTGTTCAACATGTTCCTATAGTCTGATGTGGAAACCAGCATCCTGGTGCAATAATCGAACAACAAAATAAAAGTTTTGTTTGCGTTGAGGGTTACTAGGGAGGTCGATTGCTCATATAGATTTCCTTCTTTTCACCGTGAAGATGGAGGTTAAGTACAGAAAGGTAAAGGCCCTGGATGCCACTAAAGGAGAGGCAATTAAATGAAAGATAATTCAATAGGTTTATGTGGCAGATAAAGTACACTATAATAAAAGCTCTGTAATGTACAAACTATATAACCCAGAAACAAAAGTGAGCCAACTTACAGACTGAGAAACTCATATTCAAAATATCATTTCAACACTGTGTAAATATTTTTAACAATGAGATCCTTACATTCTTGCTCTTTTTTTTTTTTTTTTTTTTTTCTTTTTCTTTTTTTTGCCATTGTCTTCTACTCTTGGTTAGAATCTGGAGCAGAGCCTAACAGTATGCCACCTTGCTGATCAGAAGCATCCATAAGGCCTGGATGAGGAAGTAGCAGTATGTGAATCATGATAAAATAGAGGCCAAGTCAAATCTTATCTCTGTCATAAAGGGTGGCCAGGAATCAGGTTGAGGACAAGGGGTATAGAGAAGCTGAGTGAAAGAGTCATATGCAATTATTTCACAAGGCCAGAGATTTCCTGACTGGGTGAAAAAATTACCTGAGGAGTCAAAGTAAAGGCAGGTAGCTGAAGAAATGTACTGATGTGTTTGAAATAAGTTTCCATTTGATAATGTCTGACTCTGTTCTCTCAAGGAATCCCTTTACTCTTTTCCCTGAAGATGTAATGATATCAATTTAGAAAAATGTGAAACTTAAGAAAAAAAGTTAGTAATATTCAAAAAGTTTAACTTCACTGGGTATAATAATTGTGTATGAATGACCAGACTTCAGTGGCACTTCTGAAGTCCTCTCATTAGGGGAGTGTCTGAGGGGTGGCATTAGCCCCTCTAAATGGGGTGTGGGTTTGGGGAGAGATTCAGCACTTGCTCACCTGACTCTTGAGCTTGTCCAGAGCACCTGACATGCATGGGGAGTATTGGACTAGAGAGACAAAAAGGGGATGGGAGATGTGACTCCGGATCACATGGCAGTGCGTATTTAACAAATTGTATTGGATTAAATGATGACAGCTTCGTTTGGGAAAATCTTCTTTCTGGTAAAACCTTATCTGGTTGTGTTCCCAGACAACAGCAGATCACTTTGGAGTCAGTCTGGCTGAAGCGACTAGCCTTGGGAATTGCAATTGCCAGTGAATAATTTTACAGAAAGAGATGATTCATTGTTTTCGTTTGAAACACCTAGGGCCTCATAAAACTTGGCTGGTTCAATGATTCTGAGATATAGTCTTCTTTCGATGTGGGTATTGGTTGAGAAGGTGGGTGCCTTCTGAGATCAGCACTGGTTATGGCTTATTCTAGTCAAACCTTAACATGCAGCCAGATGATTTATTATTATTATTTTTTAATGTAGAAACAGACACATTATGGTTTCTGCAGTATCTAGGAAATGACCAGCCTAACCACTATAGACTGAGATTTGGTTGGAAAAATTTTATTCTCAGAGGAGAGAGAGATAAATCGGCAGGATTCTTTTAATTAAGAGAGGTGCATGCAAGAAATCTGGGTTCTAATTTTGACTCAGTTTATAACTAGTTGAGTGACTTTCCACAGGTCCCTGGGTGTTAGTTTGCTTGTCACTATGATGACCACAGACTTTATTGACTGTACCATGGCATTATTAGAGTGAAAGGGGGTGTTTTTCATAATTATGGTGGGACAGTAGCATACATCAGAACAGTTCCAACAGCCAGGGCAGAGGATCACCCTTTTTATCAATAAGCTGTCACAAATGTTTTGACCAGAGGAAAACAGTTTAAGTAGAAACTTTGCCCTATTGCATTTAACAGAATAATTATCTGCTTTATATACTGGGATTCCAAGTATGATTTCATTTGCTGTAATAGTTCCCATGGTGGGGGGGTGGGGTAGGGGGTGGAGGTGGCGCAAAATAAATGTAAAATACACAGATCTAGAGATAAGCATTGAGGATCTCTCTTCAATTATGTAGTTTGTAGAAAGAACAGGAGCCAAGGTTCAAGTACAGGAAGATATCTGGTGGTACACCTGAAAAGGGGTTGGCTCTCTCATCTGCTATGACACTGCAAACCCAGGGTGGATATGTCTATCACTTGCACAGAATGGGGAAATTCAGGGACAACAGGATGGAGTTTGCTTCTTTCTAAGCCTCAGGGAGAGAAATAAAGAGAGGGAATACCCAGAGGCCCAGAGATGCTAAATTGAATTCACCCAGAACTAGTCTTGATTTGAAAAGGAGAAAGATCCCTTCTTCCATGGATTTTATTTTCTTCTCTCTGTTTCTCTCTCTCTCTCTCTCTCCTCTCTCCTCTCTCTCTCCTACCTGCTCATCATTTTTTCCTCTCTTCTGCATACATCCAGGGCATAGAACAAGGCAAAAGTCCAGAAATATAAACGACTTGAAGCAGGAGACTTTTCTATCTTGTTTACCTAGAACCCCTGGCATACAATAGGTAAAATAGGTTTTCAAAAAATATTTGCTTAGTGAGTAAAGAATTAGCTCAGTGGAAGAAACCCAAAACAACAAGACTGACTGCTGAGAAAGAACAAAAGATAAGGTATAAACAAGTGTCAACGTGTATATGCATATCTTTTAAATACACATCTTTCAGCTGTATTGTTTAGAAAATTGCAATGACTCACTATCTTCTTTTTCTCGTTAGTAGGTGCTTTATTCATTTGAACTATAATTAAGATTAAACAGAACTAGAGTAACACTTAAATCTCTGTATGCTCAAGTATGCTCAAGGTTAAATATAACGTATATGTGCATTATGTCCAAATATATACGCATGATGTACTCCCCATGTTTCTCTGATCATGCTTCTTCTGCCACCTCTCTTCTCTCCCTCTCTATCACTACAGACTTGATATGTTCATCTTATATCAGGTTGTTGGGCCAATTTTTCATGCAGGAAAACCAGAAATCAAAAGAGAGAAATTTATCCACATTTCCCTTAATTTTGAAAACAGCTTTAGAATTTATCCAAGAGAGGACTGTGTGACATGAATATTTCAAAGGGCAGAATTTGATAGTCCAATAAGTCTTCATACTGGAACTTAGTGGAAGTTTTGGATACATACTTTTTGCTGGGGATTCTCCAAAGCCTTCCATATAATGCAACAGTTTTAATTTGTAAGTACTTGTATGTCAATGAGTGCCAATGGTGACAATAACAAAGAGTTCACATTTAGTGAGTTCTTACTCCATGCTGGACATTGTGGTAAATGCTTTATATGAAACATCTCATTGAATTTTCACAATAATCCTGTAAATGTAGGTATGTTATTAAATACCTTTTAGGGAGCAGGGGGCCGAGATAATACTTCATTCTCATAGGAAAGATGTAAATGGAAGAAGATTAAACACTCTGTCCCATAGTGGACAATTACATGATTTAGTGGAGGAAGGAGGGGACTGTGTGAGAGGGAAATGTGATAAGAGCTGAAGATGAGTCGCTACTCTTCACACTAGTTCCAGTCTCCAGTGTCTTTCAGTGTCCAGGTAAATTATGCCTTTTAGAATTACTTAATTCTCTTACCTTGAATTTACTTGTATTTAATCATGGAATCATAACTTTGGAAAAAGCTCATTTGAAGCCATCTTACCCAGATTCCCAGACCAGGCAAGATTAAAATAAAATTGTATCAGAAATTTTTCTGAAAGGGCTGAGTGTTCTGTACTGTTCTATAGAGAATGTCTGAGAGAAATAATGCTCCAGACAGTCTGTAAGTGCTTTGTATGTTTATGCTGTGTGATTCACTAAACAACTGAAGAAAAAATAGATAGACCAATACAGATTGCTTCAAGTTAAACCAACACATCAGTGGCAGAAAAATGAACTTCTGCTAAATACGTGATTGCTCAATGCCACATAAAGACCTTTATTTTCTTGTCAATTCTGATATGAAACTTTTTCAAAGTACAGCCTTAGTTTGCAATGTTATAAAATGCTATAGAGCCAAACTTTTGAGGATATGGGAATTAGATTCTGTGGATCTTTTAGAAAATTTCAATGTCTCCATCTTCTTTTTCCTTATCATTAGACACTTTATTCATTTGATTTTATTATCAAGGTTAAATAGAACTCAACTAACACTGAAACCTCTGTATACTCAAGGCTAAATGTAACCATATGCTCTGTTCTCGGGCTCTAATTACATATCTAACCATTTGTCTCATGTAGTGTAACTCCCAAATACACCGTGAGGAAAAAAAATTAAAAATGTAACAACTTTTGAAAGAATCAAAATCCAATTAGATAATCATCTGATTTATATGCTAAATTTGCAGAATGAAACACAATGTAGAAAAATGAGCTGTAATTATTTTGGGAAATGTTCCAGAGATACCAGAAAGACATCATTTGCAATAAATTACTATGACTTCCTTTTCCTTGTTGTTTCTTTATATATTGTAATTACAGTATTGATTACTACTGAAGGATTAGTGCATGACTAAGTGAACATAACCTGTTTTGACTGGTTAAATCAGCAAACGCTACACATTATTGATTCCTAACATTTTGTACCAATTAGTAACTAGAGAATAACCAATCACATATTCTGGGTTTATCTTTAGGTATTTTGGATTTATGAGAATTGCTTCATCCTAATTTGGAAAGTCATTTTTCTCAGTGCAGAGGGAAAGTTTCATTGGCTTAACAGTTTGTTGAGGTCATTATGTTTTGGATTTTTTTGTTTGCTGAGAAACAAAAACCAGAAAAATCTAGAAATGAAATGGTTTGAATATTCACACTCCTACACTGATTAAGTACCTTAGAGCTTAAAAGCAATTCCAATAACTTATTTAGGGTTTCACCTGAGAAGTTCATCTGGTGAAACTTCAAGTCAGAAGCTTTATTTCTGTACGCTTATAGAAAAAACAACAACAAAACAACAACAATAACAAACAGGGTTCAAGTTACCAATTCTTCTTAGAAAAACAAAACAAAACAAAGCAGTGGACTAGGTTTCAGATTGAGAATCATAGCCCAAATTGGATTTTACATTATTAAGTCAAAGAAATTCTCATAAATGTTTGTCAGTTGGAAATGTTGGTTTAATGTGTATTCTTTGGTTCTTCTGGATTAAAGAATGAACTTTAATTCATAAGCTGTTTTAAAATGACTTTCCCTTCAGATGAACTGAATCTTCTCAAATCATGCAGGTCCATTTGATATTTAACCTGGGGACAATCTCTTACTGAGAAAGAACTTTTCGTAATTCAGGGTCCTTTATGTGGAATCCCTGGGACTTGCAAAAATACTTTTCTTCTTCAAATTATTCTATCACAGACTCTTTTCTACATTCTAACCATTTCCTAGGAGTTCTAATATGTCTCTTAATTTCACATATTTTCACTTCATTCTTTTAAAATACCCTTAGGATAAACAGAATATGCAACCTATTTAAAAGCATAAATAAATCCACTCAAGTGATTTAGAGTCAGAGCTCATGTTTGGTTTTGTAGACGGCGACATCATTTCTTTGAATGAGATCATTGTGGAGCTGCCCTGCCACAGATTGTAGGTTTTATTCCGATCCTCTCCAACTACAATGAGATTTTCCATTTAAATTTCTTATTTTTATACTGTTAGAAGATTGAACAGAGAAATAATCCTCTGTAATATGCTGTGGAGCCTTTACATTTAAGTCTGGAAGGTACAGCAAACCCTATTTTTTTAGGATCAATATAAATAGATGCAATTTGGTCATGCATACCCAAATGCACACACACACACATGCCTAAAGCTGTTGGCCTTTGTTGGTAGCTGTACAAATTAATGCAACTCTTTTGAAAAGAAAATGTCAACAAATAGAAAGAATCACTTATATTTTTACACATCTATAGCCCAGAAATTGTACTCCTATCAATTTATCCAAAGCTAATCATTTAATAGAAACAAAGATATGTGATGAATATGTTCTTCCAGTAATATAAATTATAAGAAGATATAGAATATTACACATTCATTAAAAATTACAATTTGACACCCTATTAAAGAATAGAAAACGTAACATTATTACAAGAAAAGAGCAGACATTACATTTTAATTTCAACTATGTAAATACATATATATACATAAGACAATATGTAGAAGGGAAGATTCTTGTCTTTAACAGTTATGGTTACAACACTCAATTTTAAAATTATAATATCTAATTTTGTTTTCAGTTAAAATAAGCTCCTTAATCCTAAGACAATAAATGGTATAACACTGGCATTTTGAAGCTTAACCTTGCTATGAAACAAATAACTTTAAAAACACTGTTTAAAAAATCCCAGTGACATTATCTTTAAATTATAACATGGCATTATTGTCACTCAAAACTTTCTGAAAATTTTCTTATGTAAAAATTGTGAGATGGAAAGTAAAATAAAAGGACAATGGTGTTTTGGTGAAGATGAAATTTGGGGTGATGAAGAGGGAGAGGGCAATCAATAGATCCCTGATTTCCGTTTTGATAGATCACCGGGTACAGAATTCATTATTCCATTCATGACATTTCAGTATTACAAAGATTGCGCATACCACAAACACACGTATCTGTAAATGTTTGACTGTTCCATTGTTATGTAGCATGGTGAATCAGGAATTAAAGAGTGGAAGTAACCCAATATAAGCAGCAGGACCCGTGGGGTATATTGCATCTCCAAGGCCTGTCAAAGAGTGTACTGTTCAAAGAGAGCCATCCAAATAGTGGAAATTAGGTCGGTGTGTTAGAGGAATGATTGGAATTGTCTCTTTAAAAGAAATAGAAAATGCATATTACAGGCATTTCAGTGCTATGGGGAATATCAACGGAAAAAAAAAAAAAAAAGAGCAGAGAGCTTCGATTTGGTCTAGGAGACCCCACTAAAGAGAAACATGCCTAAGTTAATTCTTAGGAAATTCATATGCATTGGTTTAAAAGGGGCACTGTACGTTTCAAAGGCTATAGCAGAATAAACTTGCTTCCCTTCATTAACTGGAGTATGATGTAGTTGCCATAAAGCACAAGGCCATTGTCAGCACCACGTGGGACCACAGGATAAACTGAGCAGAAGGATCTGATTTTTAAGGCTTAATGAAAAGGTAGAAACCTTCCGTGACTGCTGAAGTCCTATAGCCTCAAGAGTGTGAGGGAAACATGGGTCTCAACTTGTCCCACACTAGGGACCAAATCAAACCCAGGCTGATTTTCATCAGCTGTCAGAAGCGGGCAGATATTTTTGCAGGACCAGGCAGGAAATTAGGCTATTCAATTACAGCTTTTCTCTGAGAGGCCCTGTCACCCTTCTCTCCCTTCCTACAGATGTTCTATCAAAGCAAGTCATTGTAACCATTTATCTTGCCAAACTTAAAATACCTTCTCCAGAACTAATTTTTTCCCTCAGTACTTGAGGTCTTTGTACTCTCTGTCTTGCTTCCCTGATCTTGTGTGGATCTAAGATTAATTTGCACTAGCTAGGAGTTTAACAACAAAATCAATTTCAGTTGGGTCAGATGGGGTCACTCCAGGCTCAGTGGTGTGAGGAAAGAAATAGATTATTATCATTCTAGGCGCACAATGTGAAGGTTCAGTATGAGGGGAAAGAAGAAGCACATTCCCATAAAAGCAATAAATAATTCTTTCCAAACTGTCAAAAACAAATAGGAATTGGGCTTATTTTCCACCAGACAGAGTTTCCAAAACTATACATAAGCAGGTAAACTATGCCCTTGAGGGGGAGTGGGGGGAGAAAAAAACAAATGAGATTTGGCATATCTTTGGTAGAATTGCACTAGAAACACATCTGCTGTCACTGGCATGACCACTGATGGATCTCTTTTTCCTCTCCTTACCTTGTTGCATGTATAAATTAAGCCTGCACTTCTCTCTATAGGAATATTCTCTGGTATTCCACACAAAGCATCTTAACGTAGGACTTGTAAGCATACTACCTAAAGAAAAAAAAATCAAACAATGACTATATTCATTTCCCTTTACGTTTAAATGTTCTGTCAGTGGAAAAGGCATTCAGGAAATAAATTAAAACCAGGCTTTGCACATCATTATTTTTTAACATTTTACTTGGTCATTATGGCAAAAAGAAAAAATCAAGAAAAACAAGGTTTTCTTTCCTCAAAAATTTAAGAACCTATAATAGTCCTTGAGCATTTAATTGGTATAAAAGTGTCAAAATTCACATGGAAAATATACCTTTATACTCCCTTAGCTGTCTTAACACAAAATGTTTAGTAGACATCTGTCATGTAGAAATACATTGTGCTGAATATAGAGAGGAGCGTAGAGCTGAATCAGACATGGATCTGGTTCTAGATGAACTTATGTCAGCAATTATCATACAGCCAAAAAAAGTTAGTGTTAAGATGATTTTTAACTGAATAAAATGATAACATATTTACTTTGTATGAATGATTATTGTAGGCAGTGCTATGCATTATTTGATTGCCACAAGCATCCTGAAGGATTGTTCAATGGCCCGGGCTTCAGTGCACAGGTCAGAATGCATTCCAGAAAATTTAAGCAAAAAGGGATTTATTATAGGCTGTGAATCGTCAGAAGGACTGAATTAAAAATAATTGTAGAGCTAGGTTCCGTGATTGCCTTCCACGGTCACACGCAAATCTGGGTCATCAGCGTGGCCTATGGTCCTGCCGTAATTGGGAGGCCACAAATGATTTGTGAAGCCATGAGTGCAGCCGGCAGCTCCAGAAGCACATTAGCAGGTGGGTGTCTCCCACATCACCTCCACATCCTAGGATTCATTTCCAGATCCAAAATCCCCACCAGTTCTGATTGACAGAGCTACACACATCTGGAAACTTTGCTTCAACTGGGTATCAAAAGCACAGTTGTTTACTTTCTTGGCATCTCCATCCGAGAAGGTGGTTGGATTACCCAACATATTGTACCTCACATAGCCTTATTATCCCATTTTTTCACAGGAATAACCAACATTAGGAGAGGCTTACTGTATAGTAAGGAATTTGGCATTCCAAAAAAAGTCCGGACTTTGCCTTGGATCCTGGGTAGGAAACTTCTACATCCTTGGAATATCCCATGATAGTAGTGTTTTTCCTTGTTATTTAGGGGCATTCTGGGGCCACATCTGATAGTTCATATGCCAAAAAGATGACAGGGTGGGACAATCCAAACCTGTAATCTTAGGGTGAAGGGTTGGCCATACCAGAAAGGCAAACCATTTGACTTAAGAGTATGGGGCTTTGAGCCTCCTCATATCAGCCCACATCAGCCCATCTCCCAAGTTCTCGGAAGGGAGAGGAACCAGAGGTTGAGTTCCACCATGTGGGCACTGATTCCATCACTTATGCATCATTAAGGGTACTCCATTTAAACTCTGGACTCTGGAGCTTGGATGAGCTTCCATGATTGGTTAAGACACCCCGCGGTGCCCGGAGGGGATGTTTATGATGCGATGTGGAGAGGACACAGGAGCTTGTGTCTATTCCCCAGACCTTGCCCTGTGTGTCTCTTCTTTAGGCTTCTTGTTATTTGTATTCTTTTACTACAAAACTATTAATCGTAACTGTTAGTGCTTTCAGTAAGTTCTGTGAGTCATTGTAGTGAATTATCAGACCTGAAGTTATGGTGGGAAACTTGAATGTGTAGCCAGTTGGTCAGAAGTGCAGGTGGCCTTGGTCTACAAACTTGTGGCTGGTGCCCGGAGGGCCATCTTGTAGAGGATGACTTTACCCTGTGGAGTCTGTTCTAACTCTGGGTAGACTCAGAATTAAATTGAATTGAGTTACTGCAGTCTTGGCAGCTGCTGTCAGAAGTTATTAAACTTTCGAACTTTACAGAGTTGATGTCAGAAGTTGCAGAAGTCTTTGCAACTTACATACTAATATACATCAAATAAATTATATAGCACATCTGTAGTGAATCTGTGAACCAATGCAACCGTCTGACTCCAAAACTGACCATCATTCCATTTTGCCACATTGTCCACTAATTGAACAAACAATTGTAATATAGGTTATCAACAATTAAATCCATAAGAGATATACAAAGAAGCAGCAGCAGATGAAAGAAAAGATATTATTTGTGATTAGAGAGGAAAATTCCAAATGCTAAGAATCATAGAAGATTTTCTTTAAGATACAGCCATTTGAAGTATTCTTTGAAAGATTAGTAGGATGTAAACATGGACAACTAGAAAGAAAAGGACTTCCTAGGGAGAAAAAAAATAACTGGACAAAACTAAAAAGGCACATAATTACAATGAATTGCAAGTTTTGCTAAAGGCAAATGAAGAAAGTAAAAGGAAAAAAGTTTGCAAAGAAACGTGTTCCTCATATTGGACTTTGATCACCAGTTAAGGAGTCTAGAATTTAGAATGTCATTTGAGGTTTTTGGGATGGAAAATAGCATGACCAAATTTATGCTTCAGGAAAATCAATCTCTTTATCTGTGTTGCTTAGTACTTAAATAAGAATTTTTCATAAAAATATAGTTGCAATAAAATCAGGATTGGCAATTGACCCAGCTACCATGAGTAGGCTCAGCCATCAGTTGAGAGTAATTATGTGATATAAAGTTAGGATCAATGTGACAAAAACATGTGTAGTCTAATTAAAAGTTAGCAGTATTCTTCTATACATAAAATACTCATCCTTCAAAGACATTTGTAATTACATAAAGATGTAGGGAAGGAAGAAAAAGATCAAAGGAAAGTAAGACACAAACACAAGAGATTACATGAATAATTTTCCTCATAGAGGAAAAATGTATCTAAAGTAATTTAGTCCTGTATGGAGGGGAGTTTTAAAAATAAAGTACAAAACATGCCCATAGTATTGCACTCTTGAATATACTCATACACAAAAATAGCACACACACACATATAAATAAACATACATCTACACATACATACACAAACATATGCACACTCTAACCATTTGTAATCAAATAAATGAAAATTAAGATGATATAACATTTTTTACCCACTAGATAGAAGGATTTTTTGAAATGATGTCCGAAGTTGCAGGAGTAAAAAGGAAGCGGGCACTCCACACCTTGCTGATAGGACTGTAAATGGCTAAAAAGTCTTTATGGAGAACATTTTACACATTTACTGAAAGTATTAATTATACAGATTCATGGTGAGGTTTTCTGTTATTGGAATTTTATCCTAATCTGTTATTGAAATTTATATAAGAATTTATTTACAAGGAGAATCACTGCAATGACATTTGTAAGAATGAAAGATTGAAAGCAAAGTACTTACTTAGTAAGAGGTTTGATGAATGGAATATTAAGTAGTCATTTAAGCTTATATTTGTATATTTAGTTACATTGAAGATATTGAATGAAACATAGGTGGCTTATAAGACAGGCTGTTTCCTATAACCTCATTCATATAACCAATATATAAAGATCTGAATGGTGTGTGTCTTAGTTTGCCAGGGTGGCTATAACAAATACCACACAGTGGGTTGGTTTAAACAATGAAATTTATTATCTCATGGATTTGAAGTATAGAAGTCCAAAATCAAGGTCTTTGGAGACTGCACTTTGGTCCAGAATCTGTAGTATTTCTGGTGTTGGCTCGCTGCAATCCTTGGGGTTCTTTGACTTGCACCTCTGTGCTCCTCACATGACTCTCTTTCTGGCTTTTCCTCCTCCTGTTCAATCATCTGCATTTTTTGACAGATTTCTTCTCATCATAAGAACTTCAGCTCTAGGGATTAAAGGCAAGGCCCTCCTTCATTCAGTTTTGCTTCATCAAGATAAGATCTTTGAAGATCCTATTCCCAAATGAATCCACACCTTTAATAATAATAATATCCTCAAAGGTCCTATTTACAAATGGTTTCACACCCACAGGAATGTGGGTTGAGACTTGACTAAGTCTTTTGTAGGGTCCATGATTCAATCCCCAACAGTATGTATTATAACGGCTGACATTGAGATGGAGAAGATACAGGTGACTTTTGTCTATATTATGCTTATGTGCATTTTCAAAATATTCTACTATAAACAATTGTAATTGATGCATGATTTTATGAAAGGTTTATCTAAATATACTTTGTCCTACATATTAGGCATTCTATTTTTTACCTCTACTGACATTTCTGCAAACTTTTCTCTTTTCTCAAATATGTAATTTCCTTCAGAACCTCATCATAATCTTTAAAAACTTATTTATTGTAGTATATCTCAATATGACGATTTGCATATATTTTTAGCAACCAAATGTGCTATGAGATAAATCTCGTAAAATAATAGGAACTCAATCTGTAGAATATTATTTGGTTGGAAAATTCAACCATGAATTTGTCAAGTGCTCTATCTACCACTTTACCAGAATAAAGAGTAGGCTGCCAAGTTCTGACATGAAACATGAAGGTATCATTGCCTGTTCCAGTCATACAACTGTTATGTTACTACAAGTCTGACATTCTTACTTGGGGCCCTTTCATATGCAAGACAATTTTAATGTATTTTCATATGGGCGAATATATATAAAGATCTTCTTTTTTCTATTATATGGTTTGCCATCCTATTCACCTTGCTCAAAGCCTTGCACTTCTACAAAGATGATAATTGTGAAAGAGAAAATCCATGCACTCAAAGAATACTTCTTGAAGAATTTCAGGCTTGAACTTGTAAGAATAAGTAAATGTTACTCTTTATCAAAATAAAATTTCCTTGAGTCAGTGATGCATGGGGAAGAATCCAAGACCTAGATTCTTGTCCCAGTTCCACTATTAATAAACTGTTTTATCTTGTACCTGATGCTTAAACTCTTTGAGCCTCCACGAACTGACTACAAAATGGATATCAAAATTATTTCTCTGTTTACTTTGCATGAGTTGGCATAAGAACCAATTGAAGTTTAATGAGAATGTAAGATTATCCTGATATTATTACCAATAATAATTCTGTCTCCTTATTCTGCAATGTAGCTCAATTTAGTAGGCTACTTCACTATACAGTTCTGCCATGCTCACCAACTAATTGAAGCCTTAGTATAAAATAAAAAAGGCTCAGATGTGTGCCTTAAATCCATACCTCAATGAAAATGTAGTAAAGGAGAAAAACAAATATTTTCAGTCTGACCCATAAATCAAAATTAAAATAATAAGAACAATAATAAAGATAATCATATAAAATACATAGAGCTCTATATGCCAGTGTCAGGCACAGTTGTAAACATTTTCTAGATATTAATTCATATCATCCATATAGAAACCCTATAAGTAGATACTGTAACTCCATTTTTTTAATAATTCAATTTTATTGAGATATATTCACATACCATTCAGTCATACAAAGCATACAATTGTTCACGGTACCACCATATAGTTGTTCATCCATCACTGAAATTAATTTTTGAACATTTTCATTACCACACACACAAAAGTAATAATAATAAAAATTAAAGTAAAAAAGAACACTGGGTGCCTTTTTTTTTTTTTTTTTTTTTTTTTGCCCCCGTTTTTCTACTCATCCATCCATACATTGGACAAAGGAGAGTGTGGTCCATTTGGCTTTCCCAATCACATAGTCACCCTTCATAAGCTACTTTTTATACAATCCTCTTCAAGATTCAAGGGTTCTAGGTTGTAGTTTGATAGTTTCAGGTATTTACTGCTAGCTATTCCAATTCATTAGAACCTAAAAATGGTTATCTGTATTATGCGTGAGAGTGCCCACCAAAGTGACCTCTTGGCTCCTTTTGGAATCTTTCTGCCACTGAAACTTATTTCATTTTATTTCACATCCCCCTTTTGGTCAAGAAGATGTTCTCCATTCCACAATGCAGGATCCAGAATCCTCCCTGGGAGTCATTTTCCACATTGCCAAGGGTATTTACACCACTGGGTGTCAGATCCCACGTTGAGGGGAGGGCAGTGATTTCACCTGCCAAGTTGAGTTAGCTAGAGAGAGAGGGCCACATCTGAGCAACAACGAGGCATTCACTTAGGCACAATTATAAACAGGCCCAGCCTCTCCTTTGCAGCAACAGTCTTCCCAAGGGCAAGTCCCGTGATTGAGGGCTCAGCCCAACAAACTACCAGTCCCCAATGTCTGTGAGCACGTCAGCAACAATCGAGGTGGGGAAGCCCAACACCCCATGTGTTTTTCCCCAGCAATGTTCACATTAGTGGTGGCATATAATATTTCTCTTTTTGTGCCTGGCTCATTTTGCTCAGCATTATGTCTTCAAGGTTCATCCAAGTTGTCATATGTTTCATACATCATTCCTTCTTACTGCTGCATAGTATTCCATCGTGTGTATATACCATATTTTATTTATCCACTCATCTGTTGAAGGACATTTGGATTGTTTCCATCTCTTGGCAATTGTGAATAATGCTGCTATGAACATTGGCATGCAGATATCTGTTCACATCACTGCTTTCAGGTCTTCCGGGTATATACCAAGAAGTGCAATTGCTGGATCAAAGGGTATCTCTATATCTAGTTTTCTAAGGAACTGCCAGACTGTCTTCCAGAGTGACTGAACCATGATACAGTCCCACCAACAGTGAATAAGTGTTCCAATTTCTCCACATCCTTTCCAGCGTTTGCAGTTTTCCTGTTTGTTTAATGGCAGCCATTCTAATTGGTGTGAGATGGTATCTCACTGTGGTCTTAATTTACATCTCGCTGATTGCTAGTGAAGCTGAACATTTTTTCATGTGGTTTTTGGCCATTTGTATTTCCCCTTCAGAGAACTGTCTCTTCATTTGCCTATTTTACAACTGGGCTGTCTGTACTATTGTCATTGAGTTGTAGGACTTCTTTATATATGCCAGATATCAGTCTTTTGTCAGATACATGGTTTCCAAAAATTTTTTCCCATTGAGTTGACTGCCTCTTTACCTTTTGACAAAGTCCTTTGAGGTACAGAAACTTCTAAGCTTGAGGAGTTCCCATTTATCTATTTTTTCCTTTGTAGCTTATACTTTGGGTGTAAGGTTGAGGAAGTGACCTCCTAATACAAGGTCTTGAATATGTCTCCCTACATTATCTTCTAGGAGTTTTATGGTACTGTCTTTTACACTGAGGTCTTTGATCCACTTTGAGTTAATTTTTATGTAGGGTGTGAGGCAGGGGTCCTCTTTCATTTTTTGGATATGGATATCCAACTCTCCCAGCCCCATTTGTTGAAAAGGCTGTTATGTCCCAGTTCAGTGGCTTTGGGGGCCTTATCAAAGATCAATCAGCTGTAGGTCTGGGGGTCTATCGCCGAGTTCTCAATTCAATTCTGTTGATCGATACATCTATCTTTGTGCCAGTACCATGCTGTTTTGACTACTGTGGCTTTATAGTAAGCTTCAAAGTCAGGGAATGTAAGTCTCCCCCTTTGTTTTTCTTTTTTAAAGTGTTTTTAGCAATTTGAGACATCTTCCCTTCCAAATAAATTTGATAACTAGCTTTTCCAAGTCTGCAAAGTAGGTTGTTGGAATTTTGATTGGGATTGCATTGAATCTGTAGATGAGTTTGGGTAGAATTGACATCTTAATGACATTTAGCCTTCCTATCCATGAATATGGAATATTTTTCCCTCTTTTAATTTCTGTTTCTATTTCTTTTAGTAGAGTTATGTAGTTTTCTTTGTATACGTCTTTTACATCTTTGGTTAAGTTTATTCCTAGGTACTTGAATTTTTTAGTTGCTATTGAAAATGGTATCTTTTTCTTGAGTGTCTCTTCACTTCTTTCATTTCTAGCACATAGAAACATTACTGACTTATGTGCATCAGTCATGTACCCTGCTACTTTGCTAAATTTGTTTATTATCTCCAGTAGCAGTATCACTGATTTCTCAGGGTTTTCCAGATATAAGAGCATATCATCGGCAAATAATGACAGTTTGACTTCTTCCTTTCCAATTTGGATGCCTTTTCCAATTTGGATGCCTTTTATTTCTTAGACATAAATTAATTTATGAGACATAAATTAATTTGACCAAGGCCACACATCTAGTAAAGTATCTTGCCAGATTGGCTCCATAAACCGTGTTCTTTACCATTATGTTAAGCCATTTCTTTTATGTTAGAATTATTCTAAAGACAAACAAGGGAAAAAGAGACAAAAATTCTTAATATTGTTCTTAATAGTGATTCTGTGTTCCTGTTGCAAACTTACAGAGCACAGGAATACCTTGATAAAAATGGTAAGGAATTTCTACAAAATGCCATTTCTTTTATGAAGGATTTGGAGTCATGTGGATCTGACTTTTAAATACAAGACCCATCTTTCATTAGCTTTCTCACTTTTGTCTGAGTATTCTTTTTCTGCACATTGAGATGGGGGATTAATAAGTATTTGATGGGGTCATTGTGAAGATGAAATAAAATATTTATAAGTGGTCTCACCATAATGCCTTACAATACAAGGAAAGCCATGATTACTTGATACTTCTTTCTCTGTATCATGTAAGGAGTTCATTTCTATTTGGAGTAGACCTTACATAATGGGGACCCATTAAAGTCACTTGCATGACTCTATTTCCTGGAACTGACTGAATCCCTTCTAAGGATGAGCCTCTGGTAACCATATCTTTTCAGTAATATTGAAAAGTATTGACCAGATTCTGCCATATTCCCATTGTTTATAATTTGTCCTGAGAAACAGAGACATAGAATTTTGATCTGAGATAAAGTAATGGGAGAGCCCAAGAGCTAAGGTTTACAAATTTTATTTTATTCCTCTTCCTTGTAAATTGCTATTGTCATTATTATTTTGCTTACATTTATGCACTCTTGTATGTTACTTGCTAACAATGATATCTAAGAGGCTCTTTCTACTCATTCATAGTACCTTTTCCACTAACACATGGATAAGAGAATTTGGATGATTAATCTCAGCATTAAGAACAGTGAGGATGCCTGGCTAAAAAAAGGGTATAGCCATATTATTCTTATTATTGCATTTCTTCCCTGAATTTAAAGTGCTTTTAATTATTTATTCATAGATCTAAAAAAATGCTATTTCTTGAGATAAACTTATCCACAATCAAAGATTCAATCTTTATAAAATCAGAGGACTTCTAGATCATTCATTGTGAGTAGCTGGAAATAAAATCCAAGTTTATCTATGTGTACCATTCTACCATCAACTTAGAAATAATCAGTAAGGTGGAAAAAGGAAAACACTCCTGAATTGATAAAGTACTCAAGAATATATCAAGTATTTTGAATAAATTCACAGCATTCTAATATAGATTTGTAAGACAAAATATTAAAACATTGACCCAAAGAGACATTTTTATTTCCTTTTTTCAGATGATATTTCCTTAAGTTTTAACTTTTTACACTCTCATTTATTTAGGGCAACTCTCATGATATAATATAATATAATATTGCCAGATTGCAAATCTTAAAGTGAATTTTAAACTATCTTAAATCCATGATGCTGAATTTTTCAAGTTCTTAGAATTCTAAAAGTGTATAGAAAAGTGTACAGACATTTCTTCTCAACTGGTTAGATTTTGATCTCTTCCAGACTGAATGAGAGCTCTAATATCTAGGACTGAGTTGTAAGAATGGCTTCTAGCCAATGATAACATAACCCAAGCTTACTGCATTGTGTTTCCAAATGGAGCCAAATTAAACTGCATCATTTTACTGTTAGCAACACTACAACTTCCTAGAAAATTAAGTGTGTTTTGCTATTACAGGAACACACTGGCAATTAGTAGATTTGCTTGATTTAAAATTTTAATATGCTTATTCGTTGTTAATATTTTATAGTATTATCATCTATAGTTTCTGTCTTTTCAGTAGTTTCATAGCAATGGAACACCTGTAGATTTTAAAAAGTAATAATTAACACATACACAATAAAAGATTGTCTAATTAGAAGTGGGTTTTTTTTTTTAATTAGAAGAGGCATTTCCCTATTAAAATAAGTCTACTTATAAGATAAGTAATTAAAAATTAGTGGATCAATTGGTTGGAAACAGAGGCATTTTCTTAGCTGTCCTCCTAAGATAAAAAAGGAAGATGTAAAAGATGTGAAAGGGAGGGGAGCATAACAGCAAATCATCCAAACTACTAATTACCTGCAGATATCATTTAGAAACCCAACTGAAAGGGTTACAGAGTTTGTTTTTCTTCAAAAGTTGTATTTTAGATTAATAGAAGCAGTTCTCTGGCTTGTGGATATGAAGGCAATATGTGCAAGAATAAAATATATGTTCCCCTCACTTGGGATCATCTAAATCTGATTTGTAGGTAGCTCATGAATGCAAAGTAAAAATAAAAAGCTAAATTGTCATCATAAAACTCCCAGAAAATCCTTTCTCCTCGTGTCCCTAATCCCTATAAGCAACAGGTTATAACCAGCACTAGAGGCAGCGCTGAATTCCAAGGCCCCGGGGGCCTTCAGGCACAAATGTCGCCTTGTTAATGGTGCATTGTGTGGCCAGCGGAGTCAAGTTTCCCTGAGTGATGGATTTCATCAGCTGAGCAGAAAGCAAAGTCCAGCTAGCCACCCAGACTGGTTCCCAGCCTGTAATTTCAGAACAGGAAAGGGTGGCAGTGGTGTCACTGGCAACTGGATGCTGTTCAGTGTTGCTTAATGAGATTCTCGGATGCTGAGGTAACGGCTTGACAAAGCTCCAGTGCAGCCACAGTGGGCCAAGATTCTCTCCTCCATTCACCACGGGGGCCCTTAAATAAGGTGATGACATCCTGGGCTGGTTTCTTCCTCACATCCATACAGGTCAGATGAAAATAAAGGCAGATTTCAATACCGAGGATTTATTTCAAAATATGATTCATCAAAGGGAGCTGACCCTGTAACTTTGCAATTAATTTTTCTTTAAGAACACCCTGGTCTGCTCAGATTTCTGGGATATACTTGGCAGATTTAGGAAAATGTACAAGAATTTGAAGAGAACCTTTGCTTGGTAGCATTGAACTCCACCCATTATTAACTAATAATGGTAATGAAAAAGAAAGTGTTAATGACATTTTATTGAGAGATTTAAGTTCCCAACCTCTGAAGTCCATGTGTGGCTTAACTGAAAAGAGTTAATATTTCAAAATGGTTTGGAGATTTTTTTTTTTTTTTAGATTACATTCTGTTAGATAGAAATATTAATGTTAGGCTCTTCACAGATTTAAAAAAATAAAAGAAAATATGACTTTGGGTTGCTTACCTACAGTCCTTATTTTTTGTCCAAGTGAGTAGAGAAGGACTACTTTATTTTAGAGTAATATTTTCAAAAGCAGAAAAATCTTTTATAAGTTTTTTATCTTTCCATGTAGCTCTTAAAGGAGAAATCCTTTCCTTGGAAAACAATTATGTTAATCTTATAATGTATTTTAAATTGCTGTAAAAAAGACCATTTCTAAAAAATTAGAAAATGCAAAAATATATTAAAAGTGCCCGTAAGTCCACCTTCCAATGAAGCTGACTATTAACATTTATGATAAATAGTTTATAACACTTGCACTATTATATATGGTGATATACATAATATCATGCTTAGGTATAGTATTATTTTATAGCTATGTATATGCTATATATACATATTATGCATTTTAAATTGCAGATACTTACGGAATGCCTATTTAGTATATGAATACTATGCACCTTTTAATTTTATATGCTTTTCCCTTTTAATATTTTGAGTATGTCACAAAATTCTGAAGTGTTTTTCAAAAATATGACAGCCACACAGCATTCTATCATATGCCTTCATTTTATAGAAAACATATCTATATGTGGATATCTTTTTCTAATATTTTATTATTATAACTAGTATTCAAATAGTAGACTTGTTCAAAATAGCTATGTTTATCTCTTAACACATCCACTAAAAATTTATGGGTATGGAATTCTAAAATTGGTATAAGCATAGTAAAGGCTTTCGAGACATTTTTAATAATTAACACTCCAGAAAACCTATGCCAGCTTACCCTATTTTAAGCAATGTATGAGTTCCCCTTATATTACATCCTTGACAGATTTAAAGTTTCAAAAATTTAATGTGATATATGAAATAAATTTTTACTTGTTGGGATTCTTACTCATTTGAATATTTGACACATGTGACATACATTGATTTTTCCCACTTGCTATTTTGTGAGCTGTTTATCTCCTTGGTGTGTTCTTTATTGTAATGAATACACATTTTCTAAATTAATCCAATGTTTTTCTCAGGTATAATTTGCCTTTTAATTCTGCTTATGAAGTATTCAATGTAAAAAAAAAACATGAAGTTTTAATGTCAGCAAATTATTTACTTCTATGGTTCAGTTACCTACATTTCCTCCTGTTGTTTTGCATTTCTTATTTTAAATATGATTTGTTGTGAATTAGGAAATAATGTGAATTAATATTGTAATTTTCAAATTGCTAAAGGTTTCCCCAGTATCATTTACTTAACATGATGCCCATCCCGGCCATCTTTGACTTGTTCTGTATGAATATCTTAGATGTGCTATTTTGTTTTTCTAAAGTATTCACTTCCATTCTTTGTCCATTGTTAGGCTTTAATTATTTTAGATAAAAAATACACATTCTTGACTCAGCCTGTTCATTTAAATTTTTTAAAATTATTGCCTCTATTCTCATTCAAATAAACTACTTATGATGTTCCAAAAGTTGGATTTGGCTTCTAATTTCATTATCCATTTTGGAAAGATCAAAATGTTTACAGTACTTAGCTTTTTAGTCTCCAGGAGTATTATATGTCATCTTATTTGCTTCTATTTGTGTTTGTTCCATCACTAACATTTTATAATTTCCTCACTGTGCTTCCAACATACTTATGTTTAAATGTTATATTTATACAAAATATAAAAATAATTTTATAATAAAAAACAACTTTTAAACAAGTTGCCTAAAGCCTATATCTTGGTTTCTAAATACCATTCTTCCCTAAAAAGAGCCAAGTCCCCTTGGAGAAATTATATGACCAACTTGAGACAAGGAAAGTACAAATGAGCCTAGGATACCTCATTCTAGAAAGCAAGAAAATATTCCAAAATTAATGGGATCTGGTAATGACCAAGAGGAACATAAGGGTGCTTGTGATAGTCTGTTTCCTCCAGTATGACACAGTTGTACAGGTTCCACAGGTGTGCTCAGATGTGAAGATTAATTGAACCAGGAGAGAGTTATCATAAGCTCACTTTTGCATGTGGTTGTGGGTGGGTGTATAGAAAACTTGAATAGAAAGTTTATATGTTCATAAGAATATCAAAAAGACAAGTTTAAGGGGCTCACCTTGATCAAATTTGAAATGATTTGAACATAAAAATTAATGATGACACTCACTTTTTGCTGACTCCACTGCAATAACTGTTTCAGGCAACAGCCATCAATGGATGAAAGCAACCATTGACACAGATTAAATATTAATTAGAAATGAAAAATAATATTTGGAGTGAAAAAATCTGGTAGGCAATACCTTCACCAAGTTGTCAAATTTAGCATCACCAGTATTGCAACAACCTAACACAATATTTTTTTCTGATGTGATGCATTGGGAATTAGAAAGCATAGCCTATGTAGCATTTTACCAAAAATATTTAACATATATTGAGTGAATATAAAATAAATAGGCAAATCCAGGTTGTAGATAGTGTCCAAAAACAACTACCTAGATCCTTTAAAAACATCGTTGGCATGAAGTATACAACAAAATAGGTGAATTATTTTAGAATAAAGGAGGCAAAAGAAATAGGAAAACTAAATGCAAAGTGTTTCCTTTGATCAAATCCTTGACTGGACATGTGTGGAATCACTCCAAGCTCTACTTACTTAGGCCTTCCTGCTATGAATTGAAGGGCAGTGGGATGCCACATCACATCCTTAGCAGGGAGCATTGTGTCTGGCATATTCATTTTTAAATAAAAATTATGCTTTAATTACAATAATAAATAAATATATCCTTAATTATAAAAAATGTAAACACACACACCAAAAGTAGTTGAAAAATTTACCCATATTCACCCCTTTTCAAAAGACAAAGCCAGTATTTTGGTGTACCTTTTTCCCCCATTGTTGTTCCATGTGTGGGTGTTTTTTACCCATGTTATATTTAACATGCATTTATTGTTATTTAGGAAGCATGTATTGATTTCTTTCAATACACAGAAGATAATTCCAGAAAATTGGTGGATGCTTATTTCTGCCAAAGGATAATATTGATTTCTATTAGCAAGGTAAAGGATTTCCACAATATGGCCTTAATCTACATTAATTATTCATCCCCCCAACACCTAAAATTTTAATCTAAACTCCTCCCTCCTGGATTTTACATTTCAGAGCACACATTCTGTTGTTCCATAAAACTGGATAGAAAGGATGGTGGATTGACCTGGATGGTAAAGTGTGAGATTCACAAGTGGTGCAATTTTAAAACTTACTGGAATGAAATGAAAGTTTGAGAGCATGGAGTCAAATCATGGAACTTGAGATAAGACAGTATTGAAGATTGGATGATCAATTGCTCCTATTGCTGGTGGGAGTTCAACAAACACAAAGGCTGACAAGTAGCCATTGGCTGTGATAACCTTAGTGGGAATAGATTTGGTTTAATGCTAGAAGCTGAACTCAGATTAAAGGGGCTGAAGAATGAAGGGGAAGTAAGGAAATGGAAGATGTCACTGACTTGAAGCCATTAGAATAAGAAAATTCATAGAGTAATAACCCAGAATATAGTTTACCAGGGGAAGGGGTGGGGATAGGGAATGGGAGGTTAATGCTTAAAATGTGCAGTGTTCCTATCTGGAATGATGGAAATGTTTTGGTAGTGGGTGGTGGTGATGGTAGCACAAGATTGTGAATGCTATTAACAGCACTGAAATATATATCTGAATGCGATTAAAAGGGGAAATGCTAGATTTTATAGATGGTGACAGACTAAAATTTTTTTAAAACATCCATGGACTACACTACATAAACCACGAACCCTACCTAAGTTAAACCATGGATTTTCATTAATAGGACAACTATAAAATTTGGCTATCATCAATTGTAACAAATGTTCCACATCAATGCAAGGAGTTGGTGGTGGGTGGTATATGGGAATACTATGTTTTATGCCTAGTTATTCTGTAAACCCACAACTTCTCCAATAAATAAAATAAAATGTGATAAGTGAAGGAACAACTATTATAGATTTGTAATCTGCAAATCATAATCTGCAATAACCTGGAATGTAGACAATAGGCTCTTAGAGAATGTAACTGCAGAAGCAGCAATAGGGAGGAGCCATAATATCAGTGTGTATTTGTTTCTTTGGACAGATCATCTATCACTTAATCTAAAAATTATGAGAAAATAAAGCCTATATTCATAAGTTACAAAGAAAGTTCTACTCTCCCATTAGCCATAAATTTTGATCTAGATACAGTAATTGAATGAAATCTTGTTTATCCCTTGGAATAAGTGTGTTTATTATGTACAGGAGGAAGGGTTTGCAGAGTCTTTTAGTAGCTCCTAGTGTTTCCTTCCTCTTAAACATGTGGCCACCCCCAGCTAGAGATAACATTTTCCAGCTTCTCTTACAAGTATGTGTGCCCATGTGACTTGGTATTTGCTAATGGAGTAGGAACAGAAGCTATGTATGAAACTTCTACTGCTCATGTTAAAAAATTGTTTCCCACTTTCCATGACCTGGAGCCAAATGTTGTGGTGACATCTTCAAGCCTAGAGATGAGGGACAGAAACTAAGGATGGAAAACCAACAAGAGAGAAGAGACCTGAGTCCTTAGGTAACCTACTGAGGAAGTACTGCTCCGCCGACTGAACCAAGCGTAATGTTCAAAGAGGGAGAAATAACCTTCTGTTTATTAAATTTTTACTGATTAATATACAATCCTTTTTTAATGACACCAGAATACACTTGTTTGTGCTATATTATTCTTTTAACATACTATTGGAATTATTTTGCTAATATCTTGTTTTCTTTTGGGTGAATTCTAGGTCATATTTTTTAAACCTTTGCAATGTCATTTTTGTAAAACACGTATACGTTTGTGTATTTATGTGTGTGTATTTAAAAACCTTTTACAAAAAACTCTGAATGAGTTGGTGTTATCTATTATTGAAAATTTGAAAGAATTTACCTGTAAAACTCTCAAGGTATGATGTTTTGGAGAATGGTACCTTTGGCTTCCTTTTCAATTTCTTTCACAGTAAGTATTTAACATAATTTTTTTCTCTGTGTGGTCTACCTAGTTAATATTTTCTTTATAAAAAGTCCCTTCATAAACTAGTCTTCAACTATGGTCATAATTTAGTGAACTATTTTCTTAAAATCTGTAATTTCTTCTCTGTGTTTATTTACTAAGTTTAAACTCTCTTTATAAATTAGCAACTTCCTGCTTAGAGTTTATATTAAATGGAATTCTCTGTTTTACCACATCATGACACTTGCTGTACAGCACCATCAAATATTCTCTGGCAACTTAAGCACAATGGACCAATTGCATATGTGGTATTCAGTCTAAAGCTCATTGCGATGAAGGTTGTCTCCACCAAAAACACTTGCCTAAAATAAGCTTTTGCAGACTTTTCAAAAATTTTTTTATTTTTTATTTGTGTGTATGTGTGATGGAATTAAACACATACACATATACACACAAACAAGGCTTTGCTGGTTACCCTGGATTCAAGCAATCCCCACAATTTGCACTTGTTGCACATTTAATCAGCAATTTAGAGAAAATACAATTTGGCCTTTTCCGTCAATTGTGAGGAATGACTCTTGGACTGTTAGTTCACTCAAAGATGAGTATCAGTGGGGAAGTTACCTTAAGACTTAGGTCCACAGTGGATTTTCTAGAACATAAACATTTGAAATGAGTTTTGCTAGTCTTCCTTGAAACTAGGAAAATATTGTTATAGCTGATGATTAAGACAAGAAAGATTCAGGATGTCTGAAAACAAAGGAAAATACAGTGAGCTTCCCAAGTAAAAGATACAACCTTATCACCATAAAAATAAAAAACAGCACAATAGCAGTTAATATTAATGAGTGAATACAAACCAGGATTGAAAAAATTATAAAAAAGTAGCCCTCTGAACTCAGAGAAGTGTAGAGTAGGTGAAAAAAATGTGCATTAACTTATTCTGTAAAATAATGAGAACTGCTATACAAGGCATTCTACATAAACAGATTTATCTATTTTTTAACAACTTTGTCACATTCTATATAAACAGATATATCTATTTTTTATCTATTTTTAAATGACTTTATCACATTTTAACTCTTGGAGCAACAGATACAGATTTAAGCACTAATACATCCTCTTTATTTGTGTTCTATATGTGTACAAAAAGTATTATTATCCATTTAATATTTAATCCTCAGGCATTAAATTTCCACCTTTAGCCTCAATATATACAAAGATACCTGTAAAACAGGTTTCCTGCAGACTTTTTTTGAAAAACACTAAAATAAATACATAATTCAAGAAGCTCTAATCCTACACATCTTTAGGAAATCCTTTACCTGTTTTATTCCCAGCAAATATTTACATAGTTGGACAGCAATAAAAATTAAATTGCTGGATGGGGAGCAAGATGGCGGAGTGATGAGGTGTAGGTTTAGTTACTCCTCCAGGGAAGTAGGTAGAAAGCCAGGAACTTCATGGACCAGAAACTGCAGAGGAATTTGACTTAGGGCACACTTCATACAATTCTCACAGATGCATGGAACAGCTGAGATCAGCGAAATCTGTAGGTTCTCACAGCCAGTGGACCTGCGCCCCTCCCTGCCAAGCTCAGTCCCATAGGAGGAGGGACTGTTGCTGCTGGGAACCAGGAGAGAGAACTACAGTTGCAGCTCTGATTGAAAACTCAGACTGCTGATCAAAAATTCCAAACAGACTGAGACCAGACACCAGAGAATCTGGGAGCAGTCAGCCCAGCAGAGAGGAGATAGGGCTAGCAAAAACCGCAAACACCACTCCCCCCAAAAACAAACAAACAAACAAACAAAAACAAAGACTTTTTGGATTTCCAGTGAGCATAAAACAGAGAAGGGCAGGGCCCAAATAGAATAAGGCTTATATGCAAATCCAGAGGGAAAGGACCCTTGTCTGAAGCGCCCATTTCTCTGCTTTCTTGATTGTTCCTTAATGGCCCTAAACTCCTTGTCTCTTAGGATTTCAACAGCCCATTAGATCTGCAAGGAGGGCCCTTCTTTTTCTTTTTCTTTTTTCTTTTTTTTTTCTCTTTTTCTAAAACAATTACTCTAAGAAGCCCATTACAGAAAGCCTCAAAGACTTGCAATTTGGGCCAGGCAAGAGTAGAGCTAAGATAGCTCTCAGGGACAAAGCAATAAGTGTAGGGACTGACAAAATTCACTAAGCACCATAACTTTCCAAGATAAACAGGGCATATCCTTACAGCCATCTTCCCAGAGGGCTGGGAATGCTCCTGCCCTGCACCAGTGCCACAACCCAGAGCTGCTCCAAACAACCAGTGAGACAGGAAGTGTTTCCAGCAACATGCACATATGCAACAATATCTGGCATGGACAATAGCCTTTTTCACACCCACAGCTAATTGTCCCTGAGCTGGGAATGCAGAGCTGTGTGAAAAGGGGGAAATTAACACACCCCACTCAGCCATCCTTTCAGCAGGCTGAGAATGCCCCTACATGGCCCTGTGGCCCAGAACTTCCCTTGGGGGATGGCGCTCACCTGTGACATAGTACACTCTTCCCTCAGCAGAGGCCTGGGGAGGGCACAGCTTGGAAGAGGGACCCACTCACAAGTCCCAGGGACCGTACGCTAATACAAAGGACTTGTAAGTCAGCAGCAGAGACAAACAGTGGTGAGACTAAACTGAAGGATTAGACTATTGCAATAGCTTTAAATATCCAGGAACACCTGGGAGATTTGATTATTAAAGCCACCCTCCCTCCCTAACTGCTCAGATGCTTGCCCCACATTCAGGGCGGGCAGTACCAACTACACACGCAAACTTGGTGTGCACCAATTGGACCCCCACAAGACTCAGACCCTCACTCACCACAAAGACAAAGTTGAGGATAAATGGCTTGAGGGGAATAGGTGGCTCATTGACGCCACCTGCTGGTTAGTTAGAGAAAGTGTACTCCATCAAGATGTAGATCTGATAAATTAGAAATGTGTTTGAACGAGCCTACAATTCCTAAAAGAATCCTATCAAGTTAAGCAAATGCCAAGAGGTCAAAAATAACAGAAAATTTTAAAGCATTTGAAAAAACCAGATGATATGGATAACCCAAACCCAAACATCCAAATCAAAAGATCAGAGGAGACAGTACCTGGAGCAATTAATCAAAGAACTAAGGACAATGTGAACATGGCACAGGATATAAAGGACATGAAGAAGAACCCAGAAGAATATAAAGAAGAAATTGCAAGGGGAAATAGAAAAATACATGATCTTATGGAAATAAAAGAAACTGTCAACCAAATTGAAAAGATTCTGGATATTCATAGTACAAGACTAGAGGAAGCTGAACAGAAAATCAGTGACCTTGAGGATCACAGAATGGAAAATGACAGAACAAAAAAAAAAGAATGGGGAAAAAAATTTAAAAAAAATTGAAATGGACCTCAGGGATATGATAGATAATACAAAGCATCCAAATATAAGACTCATTAATATTCCAGAAGGGGAAGAGAAGGGTAAAGATCTAGGAAGAGTATTCAAAGAAATAGTTGGGGAAAACTTCCCAAACCTTCTAAACAACATAAATATACAAATCATATTTATATGGACTCCAAATAGAAAAATCCAAATAAACCCACTGTGAGACATATTCTGATCAGACTGTCAAATACTGAAGAGGAGCAAGTTCTGAAAGCAGCAAGAGAAAAGCAATTCACCACTTACAAAGGAAACAGCATAAGACTAAGTAGTGACTACTCAGCAGCCACCATGGAGGTTAGAAGGCAGTGGCATGAGATTTAAAATTCTGAGAGAGAAAAATTGCCAATCAAGAATTCTTTATCCAGCAAAGCTCTCATTCAAATTTTAGGGAGAGCTTAAATTTTTCACAGACAAACAAATACTGAGAGAATTTGCTAACAAGAGACCTACCCTACTTGACATACTAAAGGGAGCCCTACCGACAGAGAAACCAAGAAAGGAGAGAGAGATATGGAACAAGGCTCAGTACTAAAGAGATTCAATATTGGTTCAATAAAGGACATTAAGAGAGAGGGGAAAATATATCTGACAAACATAAACCAAGGGATAGGATGGCTGATTCAAGAAATGCCTTCACAGTAATAATGTTGAATATAAATGGATTAAACTCCCCAATTAAAAGACACAGACTGGCAGAATGGATAAAAATATGAACCATCAATATGGTGCATACAAGAGACTCATCTTAGACACAAGGACACAAAGAAATGGAAAGTGAAAGGATGGAAAATTATTTTATGCAAGCTATAGCTAAAAGAAAGCAGGAGTAGCAACATTCATTTCAGATAAAATAGACTTTAAATGCATGGATATTCTGAGAGACAAAGAAGGCCACTACATACTAATAAAAGGGGCAATTCAAGAAGAAGAAATAAAAATCAAAAATGTTTATGCACTCAACCAAGGTGCCACAAAATACATGAGACAAACACTGGCAAAACTAAAGGAAGCAATTGATGTTTCCAAAATAATTGTGGGAGATTTCAACACATCATTCTCTCCTATAGATAGATCAACCAAACAGAAGACCAATAAGAAAATTGAAAGCCTAAACTATCTGATAAATGAATTTGATTTAACAGACATATATAAAACATTACATCCCAAATCACCAAGATACACATTCTTCTCTAGTGCTCATGGAAATTTCTCCAGAATAGATCATATGCTGGGACATAAAACAAGCCACAATAAATTAAAAAAAAAAAAAAATTGAACTTATTCAAAGCAAATTCTCTGACTACAACGGAATACAATTAGAAGTCAATAACCTTCAGAGACTTAGAAAATTCACAAATACCTGGAGGTTAAACATCACACTCCTAAACAATCAATGGGTTAAAAAGAAATAGCAACAGAAATTGATAAATATATAGAGAAGAATGAAAATGAGAACACAACATACCAAAACCTATGGGATGCAGCAAAAGCAGTGCTGAGGGGAAATTAATAGCACTAAATGCATACATTAAAATGGAAGAAAGAGCTAAAATCAAAGAACTAATGGATCAACTGAGGAAGCTAGGAAATGAAGAGCAAACCAATTCTAAACCAAGTAGAAGAAAAGAAATAACAAGGATTAAAGCAGAAATAAATGACATAGAGAACAACAACAACAAAAAATAGAATAAATAACACCAGAAGTTGGTTCTTTGAGAAGATCAACAAGATTGACAAGCCCATAGCTAGACTGACAAAATGAAAAAGAGAAGACCCATATAAACAAAATAATGAATGAGAAAGGTGATATTACTGTGGATCCCAAAGAAATTTAAAAAATTATAAGAGGATACTATGAACAACTGTATGCCAACAAACTGGATAATGCAGAGGAAATGGACAATTTCCTGGAAACATATGAGCAACCTAGACTGACCAGAGAAGAAACAGAAGATCTCACCAACCAATCACAAGCAAAGAGATCCAATCAGTCATCAAAAAACTTACACTAATAAATGCCCAGGGCTAGATGTCTTCACAGGGGAATTCTACCAAACCTTCCAAAAAGAACTGACACCAATCTTACTTAAACTCTTTCAAAACATTGAAGAAAATGGAATACTACCTAACACATTTTATGGAACTAACATCAATCTAATAAGAAAACCAGGCAAAGATGCTACAAAAAAAGAAAACTACAGGCCAATCTCCCTAATGAATATAGATGCAAAAATCCTCAAGAAAATACTTGCAAATCAAATCCAAAGACACATTAAAAAAGTCATACACCATGACCAAGTGGGGTTCATTCTAGGCATGCAAGGGTGGTTCAACATAAGAAAATCAATCAATGTATTACAACACATTACCAAATCAAAAGAGAAAAATCAAATGATCATCTCAATAGATGCTGAAAAAGCATTTGACCAAATTCAACATCTCTTTTTGATAAAAACACTTCAAAACGTAGGAATTGAAGGAAACTTCCTCAATATGATAAAGAGCATATATGAAAAACCCACAGCCAGCATAGTACTCAATGGTGAGAGACTGAAAATCTTCCCTCTCAGATCAGGAATGAGACAAGGATGCCCGCTGTCACCACAGTTATTCAACATTGTGCTAGAAGTGCTAGCCAGGGCAATCAGGCAAGACAAAGAAATACAAGGCATCCAAATTGGAAAGGAAGAAGTAAAACTGTCATTATTTGCAGATGATATGATCTTATATCTGGAAAACCCTGAGAAATCAATGATACAGCTACTAGAGCTAATGAACAAACTTAGAAAAGTAGCGGGATACAAGATTAATGCACATAAGTCAGTAATGTTTCTATATGCTAGAAATGAACAAAGTGAAGAGACACTCAAGAAAAAATTCCATTTTAAATAGCAACTAAAAAATTCAAGTATGTAGGAATAAACTTAACCAAAGATGTAAAAAACCTGCACAAAGAAAACTACATAACTCTATTAAAAGAAATAGAAAGGGAAATTAAAAGAGGGAAAAATATTTCATGTTCATGGATAGGAAGGCAAAATGTCATTAAGATGTCAATTCTACCCAAACTTATCTACAGATTTAATGCAATGCCAATCAAATTCCAACAACCTAATTTGCAGACTTGGAAAAACTAGTTGTCAAATTTATTTGGAAAGGAAAGATGCCTCGAATTGCTAAAAACACTTTAAAAAAGAAAAACAAAGTGGGAGGACTTACACTGCCTGACTTTGAAGCTTATTATAAAGCCACAGTAGTCAAAACAGCATGGTACTGGCACAAAGATAGACGTATTGATCAATGGAGTTGAAATGAGAATTTGGAGATAGACCCCCGATCTATGGCTGACTGATCTTTGTTAAAGCTCCAAAAGCCACTGAAATGGGACATAATAGTCTTTTCAACAAATGGTGCTGGGAGAGTTGGATATCCATATCCAAAAGAATGAAAGAGGACCCCTACCTCACACCCTACACAAAAATTAACTCAAAGTGGATCAAAGACCTCAATATAAAAGACCATACCATAAGACTCTTAGAAGATAATGTAGGGAAACATCTTCAAGACCTTGTATTAGGCAGTCACTTCTTAGACCTTACACCCAAAGCACAAGCAACAAAAGAAGAAATGGGAACTCCTCAAGCTTAGAAGTTTCTGTACCTCAAAGGACTTTGTCAAAAAGGTGAAGAGCAGCCAATTGAAAAAAAAAATTTTGGAAACCATGTATCTGATAAAAGACTGATATCTTGCATATATAAAGAAATCCCACAACTCAATGACGATAGTACAGACAGTCCAATTATAAAATGGGCAGAAGATATGAAAAGACAGTACTCTGAAGAGAAAATACAAATGGCCAAGAAACAGATGAAAAAATGTTCAGCTTCACTAGCTATTAGAGAGATGCAAATTAAGACCACAATGAGATACCATCTCACACCAAGGCTGCCATTAAACAAACAGGAAACTACAAATGCTGGAGAGGATGTGGAGAAATTAGAACTCTTATTCATTGTTGGTGGGACTGTATAATGGTTCAGCCACTCTGGAAGACAGTCTGGCAGTTCCTTCAAAAACTAGATATAGAGATACCCTTTGATCCAGCAATTGCACTTCTCCATATATATTCGGAGATCTGAAAGCTGTGACACGAACACATATCTGCACGCCAATGTTCATAGCAGCATTATTCACAATTGCAAAGAGATGGAAACAACCCAAATGTCCTTCAACAGATGAGTGGATAAATAAAATGTGGTATATACACATGACAGAACACTACGCAGCAGTAAGAAGGAATGATGTCATGAAACATATGACAACATGGATGAACCTTCAAGACATAACGCTGAGCAAAATATGCCAGGCATAAAAAGAGAAACATTATATGCTACCACTAATGTGAACATTGAAAAATGTAAAATAAATGGTTTATAATGCAGAATGTAGGGGAACTAGCAATAGAGAGCAATTAATGAAGGGGAAACGATAACCTAATAAGAGCAGATAAGTTATCGTGTGTAAATTTAACATTCTAGGAATGCTCAGGAATGACTATGGTTTGTTAATTTCTGGTGGGTATGGTAGGAGCAAGTTCACAGAAATGTGGCTGTATTAGGTTAGTTTCTTGGGGTAGAGTAGGAACATGTTGGAAATAAAGTAGTTATTTTAGGTTAGTTGTCTTTTTCTTACTCCCTTGTTATGGCTTATTTGAAATGTTTTTTTTATTGTATGGTTCTTTATATATATATATATATATATATATATATATATATATATATATATAATTAATAGGTAATTAAAAAAAAAAGACAAAGCAGTAAATTTAGAAAAAAAAAAAAAAATGAAAAAAATATGCAGAGCCCCCCTGAGGAGCTGGTGGAGAATGCAGGGATTTTGGGCTTCCCCACCTCGATGGTTGCTGATGTGCTCACAGACATATGGGACTGGTGGTTTGATGGGCTGAGCCCTCTACCACAAGACTTGCCCTGCCCTTGGGAAGACTGTGGCTGCAAAGGACAGGCTAGGCCTGCCTATAATTGTGCCTAAGAGTCTCCTCCTAAATGCCTCTTTGTTGCTCAGATGTGGCCCTCTCTCTCTAGCTAAGCCACCTTGGCAGATGAAATCACTCCTTCCCCCCTTCATGAGATCTGACACCCAGGGGAGTAAACCTCCCTGACAGCATGGAATATGACTCCCAGGGAGGAATCTGGACCCAGCATCATGGGATGGAAAACATCTTCTTGACCAAAAGGGGGATGTGACAGGAAATGAAATAAGCTTCAGTGGCAGAGAGATCCCAAAAGGAGCCGAGAGGTCACTCTGGTGGGCACTCTTATGCACAATGCAGACAACACTTTTTAGGTTCTAATGAATTGGAATAGCTAGCATTAAATACCTGAAACTATAAAAGTACAACCCAGAACCCTTGAATTTTGAAGACGATTGTATAAAAATGTAGCTTATAAGAGGTGACAATGTGATAGGGAAAGCCATGTGGATCACACTCCCCTTTGTCCACTGTATGGATGGATCAGTAGAAAAATGGGGGCAAAAAGAAAAAAAGGCACCCAGTGTTCTTTTTTACTTTAATTGTTCTTTTTCATTTTTATTTTTATTCTTATTATTTTTGTGTGTGTGGTAATGAAAATATTCAAAAATTAATTTTGGTGATGAATGCACAACTATATAATGGTATTGTGAACAACTGATTGTACACTTTGTATGACTGCATGGTATATGAATATATCTCAATAAAATTGAATTAAAAAAATTAAGTTGGTGATTTTTCAATTTCATGTGTTTTTTAAACAAATATTTTGGGGTTATGAGTCATTTGACAACACCTTTTCCATGATAATTTAAAAATCTGATGATTATTCTTATACAACACATTTTAATTCGAAGATTTCTTCAAACTAATGCCGAAGTTGTCAGTGACCCTGAACAATGCCTGGGAAGGGGAAAGCAATATCTACGGCTTTATCTACCTCTTGCCACCAACTAAATGCTCCGTGATTATGGTCTATTTGGGCCTCTCTTCCTTTGGTGGCCTTTAGAGAATCTCAGTTGTCTTGCCTTTCTCAGCTAAAACTGTCACCTCCTTTACCCCCACAGGGTGGTAGCAGTTGTGAATTAGAGAACCACACATTTAAATGAAAGCATTCCTATCTCTTCCATAAACTTCAGTTTCTCATGGGTGGGCAACTCATCGGGAAGGACATCCCTTGCCCTGGCTGAAATCTTTTCTTTTTCCTTGAAAATTTACCCCATTAACCCTTACTTCAATTTGGCAGGGTGGGGGTGGGGACGGGGGTTGGCATACTGAGTAAAACAAATTGTGCTTCTTCATTTTAGCTTTTCAAATATTGAATATAATTATATTCCACATATCGCCTCTAGGTTAAGTATCTCCTTCAAAATTCCTCCAAAGACTAGTTAAACAATCCTTTCTCCACCCTTCCCCTCCTCCTTTGAGTGCACTCTCATCTCTTCAAGCACAAAAAAGCTTTGCTCCTGGTTCTAGGAAAATGCTGTAATCATTGCCAAACTGACATTAGAAAAGGATCAGTTTTGAAAACGCATAAATTATTTTGAAGTTTGCTTAAGACAAGCCCGGCCTGCCGCGATTTACAGAGTAACCGGGAATGGCTAGCAAACAGGCTTCTGCTGCCTCCTGCTTTGGGAGAGAGAAACATCTAATGGAATTAATGAGAATATCTACAACTAATTTGGGGGTGGAATAGGGATTGTGACCATACCCAAAGCAAATGTAAATGCACTTTTTCCTGCAACATCAAACACTTGCTTTGCATGCTGTTTGAAACATAGCTTAAAAATCTCTCTAGCATGTCTGCATTTAATGCATCTTAACATGTTCTCTCACACAAGCACACACAAACATACACATTTAAAATCATAGCTCTTGCCTGCAATAGGCAGTTGGTTTCTCACCTTTTATTTTAAATGGCCTATCCCAAAGCTTTCAGAGTTTCCAAGATGGATAATTGGAAGATTAACTCTTTCACTGCTCATTAATTGGCAATTCAGATTTCACTTGAATATTAAGCTTTCCACGAAGACACCTTTATCTGCCTGTATGAATTCACAGTTTTCATAAACTGGGAACGTTTCTGCCGCTGTGCTAATCCACAGAGAAAGGCACTTTTTTGGAGTAAAGGAGTTCAACCAGAGGCCAATATTCAAATATATGTGAGGAAGGAAAAGGAACAGGGGAGGAAGAAATCTTTCTGTTCCATTGGAGAGAAATAAAAATAGCTGTGAATGTTATCATTTTCAAATTGGTACTAGGAACTAAGAGACGTGACCCAAATACCAAGTGAATGCAGGCCTGCAGCCACGCCAGATAGACGTCCGTGATAGGTGTTGGATTAAGCGTTATTGTCAGCCATTGTCCAGGGTGGCAGGCAGCCAGGGGAGCTGTCAGGGCTTTCTGTCCATCTGTCTAGCCCTACAAGTCATGCTTTTGCAAGTCTACCTTAAAGGGAACCAGTAACCGAACCCAAATATTGGGGGCGATGGGAGTGGAGTGGGTGGGGAAAGGATGAACATTTCCTCAAGCCCGGGTGGTCTTAAATACTGTTTTCCCAACCACAGAAAAGGAATTGGGCTGATAGCTTAAGATGATAACAATGGAACATCTGCCTTTTTTGTTTCATTTCAATAATTTGAGATTCTTAGTCCAGCTCCCTCCTTTAATAATGACAGCTGATATTTAGAGCTCACACAGCCTCTCTTATGAACAATGTGCTATCTGAAAGGATTAAAGACCTAAAACTAAGGCTCCATCGTTAGCTTACAGCCCCAATTCTGAGTGTCTCTCTCCCTCTTCCAATATGCTAATTGGGGTGAGTTTGTGAGAAAGCATTAGTCGTCAGGATTTAGGGTAAAATTAAGGAAGAGGTTTAGACTGAAATTTTCTTAAGTAAATTGAAAAATTACCTATAGTATGACAAGGCAAAAACAGTGTAAATGTACCCGATGGTAGATGCTTGATGCAAATAATTTGCTCTTTGTACTGGAAGCTTGTTTGGGCAATCTCTCTCCATAGAAGGAGCCTGGCTGTCTATATATTTAGCACAGTTTCCAACTACATGCTCAGAACTATGTTAAACACAACAGGCTTTCCATAGAACCCTAGACTTGATCCCTGCCTATTAGAGCTTGGAATCTGTAAGTCAAATGAAATTTTCATGAGGGAAAAATCAGAGGATCTGTTCTATCAGACTGTGGTTTTAAAAATAAAACACATTCAAAGCATAATTGGTGAGGTAGACCAGTCCTGTGTTTTATTTTCTATATAAGGAACCTGAGACTTGAAGATATAGGAAGATAATGAAAGTAATAGAGTGAATACATGGTAGAAAATAGATCCAAAGCTAGTCACTTTGTCACCTTCTCATCATGTGCTCTTTAGGCTATGATCTCTGAAGTCTACTGGAGTCTCATATTTAAAATCCTAAGTTGAATTTCCCTAGAATACCCAGGGGAAAATATTTGATAGTAGGGTAGTACTGAGGAACAATGCTCTCTTTACTGAGAGGAAATACCTATGCCAGCCCAGGTTTACCCAATTCATTAGGACCCCAAGTTTAAGTGTGTATATGTTGGGAGGGTGTGTTGGGAAGTGAAACATAGTGTTCAGAGGCTAGGATTGAACTAACATGGTCTTGTTCTCTAGCCATATATTCAGCAGCAGACCAGTCTATCATGGAGTTTCAGTTGTCCAAGGCACCAACATGAGTTTTCCCTGTCTAGGTGGTGAAATATGTAAGGAACTTGAGGAGATTGAGTGTAGAATATTTGTCTGAGTCCATGGCTTAGTCGAGAGGCAGGAGCTGAGCTTATGGAAGGTCTCTTTTCAGCTTACACTGTACACAGAGTATGGTTTAGACACTTGGGAGCTATGGTGTCTGTAGTCTGGGAAGTCACGGAAGACTTGCTGTGGTTAAACCGAGCAAAAACCAAACATAATTGGCAAAGGGAGCTGTTAATTTGAATGAGATGGGATAGAGGAATAGTGGTTCAGAAGTAAGTAAAGAAGATGGAAATCAGAGAAACCCTAGGAAAAAGGGTTTGTAGTACTAGGTAGAAGAGGCTAAACTAGGAGAAACTAAGCTCCCCTTCGCAGGCTGCTGGCAGCCTCCTATTTAGTCAGGGAGGCAGCTATGAAGGGAATTACCACCATTTTGACTTGTCCGTAATGAAGGCACATGACACTCAATTTCAAATTGGTGGTTTTCCCAAGCCTTTTGCCAAATTACATTCTAGGGAATTCTGATTTAATATTCAACATGAACATTTTATATCCTTGATCTTGCCAACTTTCTAAAAGTATGCCATATCATCAAAACAATTCCAAATAACATACCCAAACTACATACTCTCTAAGTCTTTTTTTCAGATGTGTTGCTGGTTTGAGTATTTATGTTGGATTGTTTTTATTTTTTGTTAAATTTCTATTCTCTAGACAGACTTGGGACAGATGTCTGCAATACTATATATTAACTTTGTAATATTACATATTAAACTTCTCCCTTAAATGAAATGTAAGTATGATTTCCTAATAGAATCTTAAACAACAAATTTACTGGATGACATCCAGCAACCAAAATTACCTTTCTTTTCACTTTTGTGTTGCTGATGGCTATACTCAATGTTTCCAGCTCTTTCTCTCTTGAAATTCACGACTTTTCCCTTCTGTGTGGGTGGCTAATACAATTAATGTCAACTAACAGTCCCCAAACACCTCCTAAATAATTTTTCCTTCATTATGTCAAAAAGGTTGAATAATCAGGAAAACACAGTATCATCCATGCAGGACAGAGAAAAATATGGTAAGCAGAGTTACTCGGGAGTGGTTAAGAGTAAAGTTCTGGAATCAGATTGACTGTTTAAGCTCACACTTCCACACTTGATCTTGAGCATGCCCATAATATGAATGTATGATTGCCTTCATTTTCAAGAGGAAATGTAGTTTGGGAGCACACACTCAGCATGGCTGTACCTATTTGTACATTCTGTTTCTAACTTGCCATGTTATGCTGCTATACCTAAGGTCACTTAGATCCGATCACAGCCACTATGCCACTTATCATTATCTTCCTTAAGCTGTATACTAATGAGTTCTAAACCATGTTATTCTAATAATGAGATGTAGAAACAAAGCACTGCAAAGGCGGTGATGTAAGTTTGGTTGGCACGACTCCAGAACATTAAGACCGAACATAGTTAATGCTGTCTAGCTTTGGTGTGTTGTTCCTGCCGCCTTGACAGCTGCTGAAAGATTTTCTATTATTATCCTACTTCTAAAAGTCACAGCATAATGAATTACTAACTTACAGTGTGGTAGCAAAGTGTGAAATACCATGGAGGCAACTGTATGTTCAGCAACATCTGGATTACAGGTGTGAATATGTACAGTGGTCTAGTTTGCCAATTAATGTCTAGAGAAACACGCCAAGTGAAGTGCTTGCCCCAAATGCTTGGGTATAGTGAGAAAGGGAATCTTTCTTGCATTTTGACACCAACATCATATAACCTTTAAAGATCTGAGGGAAGAAAAAACACATCTGAAACTCAAGTGATACTTTAAAGGGATTAAATGAAAGTGATTTTGCTGTATTGACCTCATATTCAATTGATGGAGGTTGTCCAATTAAGTGGATATCAAGTTATGACAGTGCAAGAACTGCAGCTGTTATATTCTGGATCCTAGTGCAGGTCCTTGATTCCTGGAAATGTGGAGGATATTCAGAAGTGATGTCCAATGGAAGAGATAAGTCACTCTTGCAATTCCCAAAAATGTGCTGTCATTGTCCCCAAGATTAGCTGACACCTTTGTCTCCCTTCATTCTGCTACTCAACCAAGAGAAACATGTGCTAGGCTCTGAAAATACAACTTGACAACACCTCTGATGACAACTTCATATGTGTTTATTATTCTTAAAAGGGAAAGATATGGGAAGATGACCTAGAGGAACAAAAAAATAAAGTGTGGGGAATTTTTCAAGCCGTGTTAAAGATTAGCCCTTAGATACAGAGTATTCAATTATTTTACAGAATTTAAAATTTAAACATGGAGCACTTTACACCTACATTTGTGTGCTTTTATTTTTCTTCAGTTCACAACTACTTTTTAAGATTTCTAGAAGAGCTTCTTCCTCATCTCTCACTTTGTCACTGGATTCAAAATTCTATCAACAAATATTTTTTAGGTTGAAATAATATAAAATATTTGCTCTTTAAGGGCAAATGTGCACTTGTCTGTTGACTTGGAAAATATTATCTACCCTTGGTGCCTGGGAGAAGGGACTAAATGTTTCCTGGGAATCACTAGAAGTAGTCAAGTATTTTAAGAATCTTACATGGAATTTATTGCCTCCTTCTTCTCCTTTCTTTGCAGAATCCATTCTTGGGAAACCACTTTATTGTTCTTCCTGAAGTATAATTCCAATCATGGAATTTATTGGTCCTCTGCCTCCACTCAAAATTCTTTAATAGTTCCATATTCCTTAACACATAGTTCAGATTTCTCAGTTGGTATTTGAGGTCCTTCAAAATATAACCCCAATTTATGCTCATCTCATATCTCAAAGAAATTCTACAATGCACAGGAAAAAAAAAAAAAAAAAACTTCACAATATTTCCTCTGTTTTAAATACAAATCCCCCATATTTGTCCTGAAAATACTGTTTGGTCCTCCAAGATCCAATTAAAATCTCTCTCAAAAGTTCTATTAGGCTGTCCCTGGTATCCAAACCAAATAGAAGATCCAAATCTATTAATTTTATGTGTGTATGTGTGTGTGTATGTATGTGATTGCTAGCATTATCACCCCTGCTCCTAAACTGGGGAAAATAATTTTTCTCATTCACATTTTTTCCCCATAGAAGCTAACCTAGTACCTCGAGCATCCAGCTCCTGATTAATTTGTTCACACATCACTATCTAATTTAATCCTCACTACTCCTATGCAGGCCTGGTAATGTTAACCTCATTTCATAGACGAAGAAGAGTAGAATAAAAGACACTGAGTTAATTTATAAAATAATGCAGTTTTCTTCAAGGGTAAACCTGAAATCTGACCCCAGTTGTGCTTCCAAGATCTGCGTGTGGTCATTCTGTACTGTTTTTCTTGAGCTGGAAGGAATGGTTTTGGGTGAGTTTTCAGATGTCTAGTTTAATGTACAACTGCGCCTTAGCCCGGATTGTTTAATACCATTGATTTGCAACTTCCAGAGTCAAAAAATACCATGTGAAGGCCGTTAATATTATTATATAATTTCACAGTATCTAATTTAGACTTTAAAGGGTCATATAATTAATTATCCCATTTTAAAACAACTATGAACAAATGCAAAATCAAATCACAGATCGAATACTAAGCAGCAGCAGAAGTTCGCAGTGGTTATCCAATACCATACCCGTAATTCCTGAAATGCCCCTTCACCCGGGCTTTCATTTGATAGGCAGCGTTCCAGGTAGAAAGCTCTAGTAACATGTGTGAACGGTGGGAAAGGAAGAGATCACTGAATTTCAAACCTCCTTCAAGGATACGGGAAAATAACTCACCCTTTGTTGTTTGCAATCTATTAGTTTTGCAATTGGAAATCGATAGTTAGCCTTCTCTTCTTTCTTTCTATCTCATTTCCGTCCCTCCTTTACCCCTCATTATTCTCCCTTACCTTCATTTTACATATATTTTTAACAAATGATCAAGGAAAATCTTGTTTCATTTTGCACTTTACAGTTACCACACTCTTTTTCCTAAGTAAAATAAGAATTATAATATGTTGACTACTAAAAAGTCCCAAGAACTTACATGCATTATGTATAACTGTTACACTGATCCTAAATAAAGGTTTTATTATCCCCATTTTAAATATATAAGGAAATGAAAATTTCTGCTGTTTTGTCATACCTAAATTGGCCAGTTTTAATTATGATTGTAAATTTTGAGCTGGACTCTGCATTTGGGGTTGGAGAACAGGTATGCCCTATAAGATATATATGAATATATGGTTTTACAACAGTGTGCTGAATTTAAAATTAGTGTCATCACTTAAGTAAAACAGGTAGAGCCACAGGTTGGAAATTTCAGAATTAGAACTGCTAGTGATCTGGTAACATAATTCCATTTTCTCTTAAATTTTCAAAGATTCAAAAATAATTGATCCACATGATTCTGTCTCCCACCCCAATATATATATATATATGTGTGTGTGTGTATATATATGTGTGTGTGTGTGTGTATATATATATATTTTCAGCATTAATGAAATTTAGTTGTTTTTAAATGTCATGAAGATATAAATGTAAAAGACCCAGAGCTTGCAGAAATGGAATATGAAAGGAAGTTCAAGAGGTTCCTTTTTTCCTCATTCTCTAAAAAAGACAAGAAAAATAAACATGTAATTAAGATGAATCATAAAGCAAATACTGTTATTTGTTTCCATGTTTTCACTCTGTAACTTCTTCCCCTTGGTTGAGAATACTGAAGTTCCAAGAAGTCGAGACCCTTCCTCTCTGGGGACTTGAATCCCAGACCTTTGGGGTCTCCCTCCTGAGGTTCTGTAGCCCTCATGCTGGGGAGTTAGTGACCCTCCCCACAGGCCTTCTCTCAGCTCCACCAAGTCCCTCCTGTAAGCTCTTGCATTTCTCCAGCTCTCCTTCCTGCAGCTGCTACCTGTCACACCTCAGTATTTCCTTTTTACATTTTTTCCTTCTCCAATTCCTGGTAATCTGTTGTTTAAATTAAATTCTCCTGACTAAAACAGACCAAAATAAAACAAGAAAAAAATATAGCTCCTGGGTCCTGAAAAACACACACACACACAGACACACACACACACACAGACACACACATTCTGAAGAAAAAATCCTTTATTCTTATTTGGAGGAGAAATAACCAGAGGAAAAGCACCTGTATATCCCAGAACATGTTCCTGTGTTTGAATCCTGGCCCTGCTTCTTGCTTGCCACACTAACTTGGGTTGGTCACTTCATCTGTCTGAGCCTCAGTTTCCTCATTTGTAAAAACAGACATTCTACAGCCCAGCTGCCTTAGTTTCCTAGGACTACTGTTACAAAGTTTTAAAAGCAGGGGAGTTTGAAAAATAGAAATGTATCATTTCATAGCTCTGGAGGCTGGAAGTCTGAATGGAGGTTTTGGCAGGGCAGGCTCCTCTGAAATCTGGAAGGTTCCGGAGGGGGCCTGCCGGCATAATTCAATCACTGCCTCTGTCACCTGGCTGCCTTCTTTGTCTCCTAATGACTGTATCCAAATTCCCTTTCCTTATATGGACACTTGTCATATTGCATTGGGAACCACCCTAATCCAATATGACCTTGTCTTCACTAACAACATTTTCAGAGACCCAAATTCCAAATAAGATCACATTCGTGGGACTGGAGGTTAGGCCTTGAACATATATTTTTGGCTGACAATTCAATCCATGACTTTGACTCAAGGAACCAAAGAGGAATCAACTAAATGAAATGATGAAACATACGTGGAAGTCCCTAATCCACTCTAACACACTGTGTGTGGCAAACAGCAGGCTCTCAACAAATTAACTGAATCAGAAGGCGAGCTGCTGGCTCAATGATTTAAAATTCCCATCTTTCCTTAGTGACAACCTACTGGAGTGATTCTCAGCCAAATTACCACAGGGAGATTGGTGGCCAGAAACATGAAATGGAGCCTAAGATTTCCACTGGGATAAAGTGGACCCCAGAGAAGAGAGAAACAGCTTTCAAATGATGATAAGCAAAATACTTCTGAGTTTAACTGTTTGGAAAAGCAATTTCATAACTATGACATAATGGTGAAGTACGATTCTCTGATGAAAAAACCTATAAAATACCATTCCAACCGCCAGCTTTAGGATGCATTCTGTAATGTTTGTGGTTTGTGATTTACTAGATATGAAAGAATCTTTTTGTGATATAAAAATTACACTAGAGCTATCATTCTACCAAGACTACAGAAAACAGTTTCTGTGATGCTCAGAAAATGCATGTATCTCAGCCAAATATGAAAGAGTGTTATGATGCATTTAGTGTACTGTAAAAAATGGTCTTTTTACTAAGAATCATCATTCTGAGAGGCCTACAATGCAGATAATTCTGCAGATATTTATCAAGTGGCGGCCTGTGGAGATGCTGGCTGGTGGTTGTGGGTACTCATTGGGTAACTGGCGCACCTGGAAATCCCTTGTCATGAGTCACTTCTAGACCCTTCTAGAGCAGCAGTTCCAGACATGTTTGGGGGCCGAGAGCAAGGGTGTGGGTGGGGGTGGGTTCCTCTTTGAAACCCCAGCGAGATCCAGAGAGTCTCTTCCCACTAACATGACAAAACCTCCTGAATTTCCAAATATTTTGAGTCCAGATGAACCATAATGGTTTTAGAGGCTCCACTGGTAAATCAGGAGATTATTGCAAAATACAAATGATTAAAAGGCCATCTAATTGCTTAAGTACTCTAAACATTAATAGGCTTCACTTAAACCAAATAATGGATAAGTTTATAAATTGCTTTTAAATAAATTTTATCCATAGAAAGTATCTATTCATTTCATATATTTCAGCTTCTTTCTAAGACTTGGAGGTAACAGATATAAAGCTATCTCTTCAGAAACTATCTACTAATATAAAAAAGAGCCATTGCTTTTCAGATCAGACCGAATTTTACACATAAAATGAGCTCATTTTACAAGTGAAAAGCTAAAGGGCGCCAAAGATAACATGTCTTTTCCCAAGCCAAACACCTGACATTTGATGTAGAGTATATACTGCTATAATTATTTTAAAGCCACCACCCACATGTCTGAAATATTTTATCTTTCTTATGCTTAATATAGAATTATAAGGGAATTTGTTATTTGCTAGTCTGTATAAAGAGGGTGGTACAAAACAATGGGTGCAAAGAATATATTTCTTTTTGTTTGATTATTTTTTGTTTTTTTTTTTTTTTTTGGTTATGTGCTTACTTGTTTTAAACATTGAGCTAATGCTTGGTGATGACTCACCATCATAGCCAGGGCAGCTCTAGTGATTCTCTGGTCTCTAAGGTGGCAGATGATGGGGTTTCTGGACTTCTCAGGTATATGGAATCCCTCTACATGGACAGGACGGCTCGGGTGACTTCTGAGGACAGTGCCATTCAATCTGAGCAGATAGCTACTGGGTGTTAAAAGATGAGAGCAAATAACAGCTACAGGGACAGCTGAATTTCCAGATCACTGTCCTGCTACACTTCAGACTCTGAACATTAAGAATACAAAGCATCAACACGGATTCTTAACATTTGCAGGAGAGAATCTGTGTTTATTACAGGTCACAAAGTTGCCTTTGCTGCCAAATGCCAAACATACAGCTAGTACACTACCATGGCCCAAACACTAATTCAGAATACTAAAAATACAAACACAGATGTAACTGCAGATTTTTCTAGAAAAGCAAACCCACTGATTTAATGCTTTTTCTGCAATTTCCTCTCCCTATTTTTTGACCCTAACAGAGTCAGTTTTCAATGGAGAAAGCAGCTATGCACAGAAAGAGGCCACAACCCTCTCAGAAGAGTACTGTTCCTCTCAATTCAGCTACCAAAGGGAGAATCCATGGTGTTCTGAAATACCTACCTTTCTTTTTTTACCTGCACAAGTTTCCCTAAATGCAGGGGCCTATTAAGTGAATGGAGCAATGAGTTCAATTAAAAAGGTGGCTATCTATTTCACTCTTGGAAAATTCTAGTAAAAACTTAAATCATGGGTGCTTTTCCTTTCTGAAGCTCAGCAGACTCTGGCTGTTTTTCCATTTTTCTACTAATGCCTCAGGTTACCCAGGAAGAAAACCAAAATAAAGTTTTTAAAGAGATACCTTTACATTGGGGTTGGTTCCTTGATGTTTTTCTTTTTGATATAGATTATCAAGATTCTCCACAGGCAGTTCTTTCCAAGCACCCCAAAATTAAAGTTGCTGATCTTTCCTATAAATTATATATAAAGTATTCATCTGTTGCTGCTTCTCCAAGGGCATTTCTGAAAATTCAAATGTGGATGTCCCTGGGCCTTTTGCAGTTGCTAATTAAAATATTTAAAATGTGAATGAGATACAAAGTAGGAAAAAAAAAAAAGACATTAAACAGAGTGGGAGTTTGCAGTTACTTTTGTGAATTCATTGACTTTTTCATTCAAATACAGAAATTTTATTTGGGTATGAGAATTTCCAACTGGCCCCATGGTGACTGGAGAGAAATTGACTGGGATGCTGTCTATGAAATCCAGGGCATCATTCCTATGTGGTGAGGACTTGCTGCAGAGGAGTTCATCTTGAAAGCAAAGGGTAGGATGGACCCAGCCTAACTGGGGCTACCTTATATATCCCTTTATCTATACCATCTCCCCAAATTGACCACCAAGAATGAAAGCCAATGAGGAGAAGGAGGGGCAAGATGGCAGCACGGAGAAGAGTGGGATTTAGTCAGTCCCCTGGAACAACTAACAACAACAAACAACTAGTCAATAATCTGAAATAACTGCTGGAGGACAACCATGACTGTCCACACATCGTACACCAACCTGGATTGGGAAGAATGCCTGAGATTGCAGCATAGAATCTGTAAGTAAAAACTGCAAAACCACGCTGAGAGCCCCCTCTCCCCATGGCAGGCTTTGCTGCAAAACTTCGCTGTGGTAGAAACTAGCAGCGCTCCCTGAGCGAGAGAATATATCTCAGCTGAGCTCCAACTGGGGTTTTAATTAACAAATGTAGACTGCTGAATACAAGCTACAAACCCCCAACAAACAGACAGAGGCTTTTAGTGATGACTGACCTTAAAGAACCAGAAGACTCATCTGTACTGGGGGGGAGCCCAGAAGTCCAGTTGTCACTTCTGACTGACAAGTGAAACTGGGGGGCCATGTACTGACTCTGTGGAAGCCCCTGGCCTGAACAAAACAGGCCTGCAGACCTTGGCACACAGCAGTCTGCATGACCTAGGCAGCTAATATTCAATCTATCACCTTTGCAAGCCAGTAAGGAGAAAAAGGGTAAATTGTAACTTTAAATGGGAAGTAAGCAGGAGGTGAGAAACTTTTGGTCTAATGAAGGAGGAAAAACGTTAACCTAGGCTATCTGCTTCCTGGACCCCAAGTATTACCACTCTTGTGGTTATTTTCAAAGCCTCATCCTATATTTTTTTCTTTCCTGCACCACCTCCATGTCACAGGATGCTCTCCCCCCCTTAGGTATGTCTTTATCTTAAACCCTTATAACTGGCTTGCTGTCCTCTTTCAAGCACGTGGCCAGCTTCCCTGTGAAAGTGGTACCCACCAAGTGAGAAAAAAGCCATTTGATTTTTGCCTCCCTGTGATTAGGCCGCAAATAAAGTTCATGTTTCAGAAAATGCTCAATATCTTCTTTGGTCTTTTGACTGGCAAAGCTCCCTCTGGCTGTGAAAATTAGTAAGCCATACAGGAGAACAAAGGGGCCCCCACTTCTGCAGGCATGAAACCGGGGAAGGGAGACATCCCGGGGAAGGGGGGGATATCAGGGTGGCCTGGGACTTCAATGTGGGGAGTAGTAGTTACCCTCTTGGATGAATGGGGCCCATTGAGGGAATATGGAGGTGTGTGCACCTCCCTGATGGGACTAATAGATGTCCTGCAGCAGGCCAAAGGAGCTTTGGGAATTCAGAAAGAGAAAAGGGGCTGCCAGATTGTGGCTGCAGTGAGCTGGCCATCATTAAAGGCTGTACACACTGCTACTGAGGAAGCTTTAGTAGCAAGGTGGCCATCCACCACCTGGAGGATGAACTAAAACTGCAAAAGGATATGAGGCTGGTGCAAGTCGAGCTGAGGGATGCTTTGAAGGAAAGATTAAAGAGAGTAGATGAAAATTTTTCCATGCTTGTGTGCCATTATGCTAAAGTGAAAGAGTGCAAGCTGCACAAAATGCAAGTCAGGCACATTCTAACCTTGCCTGACTGGGATCCTAAGGTTTAGGACCCTGCGGATTTCTCTCCAGAGGAAGAGTCACAGTTGGAATGGGAGGGGGAAGAGGAGCATAAGCTCATCCATCCTCTGGTCCAGTGCAAAATCAAATCAGAAAGGCCAATAGGCTCTATTGAGGGAGGGGAGGGTGAGGCAGAACGTGCATCTGATGAGCCAAAGGTGCTTGTCACATAGAGACTTACTCACTTTTTCAATGGCTAGTGAAACAATGTAAAATTTTGTGGCCGCAGGAAGGGGACTTACCCCACACCCTGCTACAGTGTAATAGCATGGAGACCAGATGAAGCCACTTTCACTCGAGGTTTGTTGGAACAATTCTGCATATGGCCCTTCATCAATGGTATAGAACTTTAATGCCCCTCCTAAAGCCCCTAATAAGAAAGCCTCTCATGGAAGCTGCCCAAGAGACCACAGAGTTGGGAGAAGTGGACCATCTGTGGAAAACCAAGGCTGGGGTTAGAGCAATGGAGCTAGTCCCCAGAGGGCAGGACAGGACAAATAGGGTGTCACCTAACCAAATGTGGGCAGATCTCATAGCAGCTGGAACAGAAATAGAGGAAATTGATGGACAACCAAATGCTATGCTAGCTAAAACTGTGGAGCAAATTGCCCAAAGAACAGAGGTTTATTAAGCAGGAAATTAAACCCTCAGAAAAAATAAATAAATAAAAAGCTGCATTAGGCTGCAAGCCATGTGGTACATGAACAGAACCCTCCACTCCACCAGCAGAGGAAGTTTGGGAGGCCCCATTTCCCCTGGATTTGGGGTGGGATCAAGATCCCCAAATAGAAGCAACTTATGGGGGTACTGGGGATCCGATGCCACACATTAAATTAACTATTTTTTGGTCTCCCACTGATGAACATAGAGTTTTAGCCCTAGTGGACACAGGAGTGGAATGTACCCTAATATATGGGAGGAAACCACGAAGTGCAGGCCCCACACTAACCATTGCCAGTTGTGAGGGCCAAGGGGTTAAAGCAATTAAAAAATGGTCTTTAATGCAAATTATCCAGCTACCTCCCCAAATTTACACAGTATATATATTCCCTATTCTGGAATATATACTGGGGATTGATATTCTGCAGAATGTCACCCTGCAAACCACTGTAGGGGAATTCTGCCTCCAGTGTTGTGCTGTAAAAGCAGTCCTGAGAGGGCACATTAAATGGTCACTGGTAAAGGTGACTCCTCCTAGGCACACAGTTGCCATTTGCCAGTACAAGTTACCTGGAGGGCACCAGGAAATTACAGCTACCATAAAGGAGTTAGAAGTGGTAGATATTATTATTCCCAACCATAGCCCCTTCAACAATCTGGTCTAGCTGGTAAAGAAGCCTGATGCCTCTTGGATAATGACTATTGATTTTAAAGAGCTAAATAAGGTAACCCCTCCTTTGTTTGCAGTGGTGCTGAACATCGCCCACATTGCTCCAGGGTATTAGCACAAAGTTAGGCCTGTTTCATTTTCTGTTAGATCTTGCTAATGTCTTCTTTATCATTCCTCTAGATTCTTCCAGTCAACCTGTGTTCACCTTCACATGGAGAAGACAACAGGGGACTCTCACAGTGTTGCCACAAGGGTATATTCACAGTCTCTCTATTTGCCACAGCCTAGTGGCTAGAGATTTAATAAAATGGACACCTCCTGATGCTGTCACTATGTTCCATTGTATTGAAGACATAATGCTGACTAGCAATTCTCTTCCAGACCTAGAAGAGGCTGCCAAAACAGTGGTGACCCAGCTTGAGAGTAGAGGATGGGTGATAAACTGAGAAAAAACGCAAGGACCTGGGTGTTCTATCAAATTTTGGGGTGTTGTCTGGATGGGTAAGACAAGAACTATTCCTTCTGCTGTTATTGATAAAGTGCAGATTTGCCCTATCCCATGTACCCCCAAACAATTAACAGCTTATTTAGGGCTATTGGGTCATTGGAGGTCTTTTATACCTCACCTAGGGCAAATTGTTAAAGCTTTGTATCTCTTAGTTCAAAAGGGAAAAACTGAGTGGGACATTCCCCAAAAGGATGATTTTGAGAGATCAAAGCATGCCATGGTGCAAGCACAAGCTTTAAGGGGGGTAGACCTCGATGTGCCTTGTAAATTGGATGTGGCTGTACCGACATTGGCTTTGGGTGGGGTTTGCAGCAAAGGCAAAAGGTTAAATGTGTACCTATTGGATTTTGGTCACAATTATGAAAAGGAGCAGAGCTTTGATATAGTTCTTTAGAGAAGCAACTGTGTGCTGCTTATAATGCCCTATTACAAGTAGAAGGGCTAACTCAAAAATGTCCGGTGACTTTATGAGCAGCCATAGCTATACAGGGGGGATCTGTGACACCATAAGCAAGCCACATTCTGAGAGTGCTCAGTTGAGCACATTAACAAAGTGTGAAGCTTACCTTCTACAATGCAGTGTTTTCAACAACAGTCCTTTAAGTGCAGAAATGCATGAAATCCTGGGAACAGTCTCCTATATAGAAGAACAGTTTATCCCACTACCTACCAGCCTTCCTGAGGTAGCTCCTCCTCTGATGCCCACCACTGACAGACAGGGAAGTATGCCTGACTCTGCTTGGTATACAGATGGGTCGGTATATGGGCAGCTGGCTATTTGGACAGCAGTGGCTGTCCAGCCGAGCACTGACACCATCTGGTGGGAAACAGGAACTCTGCAAAGCAGCCAATGGGCTGAGATACAGGCAGTATGGATGGTGATTGTCCATGAGCTGAGAGATGCTTTAATTGTTTGTACAGATAATTGGGCTGTTTACCGAGGCCTGATGGTATGGATGGCTACATGGAAGCAAGAACAATGGACAGTGGTTGGTCACCCCTTCTGCGGGAAGGAAATGTGGGAAGACATCTGGACAGCCTGCCAAAAGCATAAGCTAACTGTTTTCCATGTGCCAGCCCATAACGCTAACTCCTTACCTGGCAACATCAAAGGATTTTGCCCTGACTAAAATCCACAGAGTGGTGCCAACATCACATGAGGGAGCTGAATGGCTACATTGGAAAACTGGGCACCAAGGGTACTTAACCCTGTGGAAATTGGCACAGCAATTCCAATTGCCCATTACCCGGCAGGAACTAGAAGAGGTAGTAGACACCTGCCCTTCCTGTTTGCTGCAATGGCCCAGAATGCTTCATCACCAATTTGGACACATCAGCCAGGACCAAATTCCTGTTACCTGGTGGCAAGTAGACTACATCAGGCCACTTCCTCTATCTGAAGGTGCAAAGTATGCTTTTATGGCCATAGACATGGCTATGGGACTTTTATTAGCTTTCCCAGTAGGAGAAGCCAACAAATAAGCTACTATATGTAGTTTAGAAAAGGTAAGTGCCTTTTTCAGGGTCCCCATGTAAGTGAACAGTGATAGAGGGACCCCCTTCACTAAGCATTTAACCCAGGCCTGGGCTACAGAACATGATGTCTTTTGGGCGTTTCACTTGCGCTATAACCCCACAGCAGCAGGGTTGATTGAAAGAATGAATGGTCTTTTAAAGGAACACTTAAAGGATGATAAAAACTCTGTACAACAATGAACTCGATGACTATATTCAGCTCTGAATCGCATTAACTCCAGACCCAAAGTGGCTGCTCCTGCTCCTGTGGAAAAGGTAACTGGGGGGCTCATGCAGGCCTTACGAATTCAAATAAGGGGGCCAGTTGCTCTCAAGCTTCAGTGAGGCAGTGATAATAACCTGCTCTTGCCTGTGCCACAAACACTAGAAATTGGGGAGAATAAGGTTGATTGGCCCTGGTCCTGGCCTATGCAGCCTCATTTGCTGAGCACCCTAAGCCCATGGGGGATTGGTGTTGCCCAAAACTTAAATATTCAGCTGCAATTTATTTAAAAAAATGCCTTAAAGTGGTGTATATTGTTAATCCTGGGCCCCCCATCCCTCAATGAACTATATGTTTTACTTTGTGGACTTTCATTATGCTCAGGCTAACTTTAGATCTACCCCTGAAAGCCTTATACAACCCCAGGGGGAAAAGGTGTGGTATCTCAATCCCCTGCACCCCCTCCACCACCAATGCTCCTTTGCCTGGAACACCATTGTCTACAGATGGGAATGTAGCTTGTGTATTGTTAGATCACCAAGATTTACCCCATAAACATCTTTGTTTTTGCCCATAGCACTGTAGGAAATACATTTCTATGGTGGGCTTCTGCTGTAACCCACACTCCTGATCATATGCAAAACCACATACAAAGTAGTGATCATTTATCTAATGATCTTCTTGTCTAAATGTTGGAACCCATTAACTTGGCCATAGCACCACTTGCTAATAGGTTTATTATCTCTCCGTACCAGTATATTAATACTATGTTGTTTACTGTATTGTTATGAATTATGGATATAAAGCCTCTCCTATGGTCAATGCAAACTGTTGTGCTTGGGTGGATTGTGGTAGCCCCTGACCAGAACAAAAGAAGTCTGTGGACATTGGCACACAGCAGTCTGTGTGACCTAGGCAGCTAATGTTCAACCTATCATCTTTTCAAGCCAGTAAAGAGAAAAAGGGTAAATTGTAACTTTAAATGGGAAGTAAGCAGGAGGTGAGAAACTCTTGGTCTAACGAAGGAGCAAGAACGTTAATATAGTCTACCTGCTTTCTGGCCGCCAAGCGTTATCACTCTTGTGGGTATAGACAAAAGCCCATCCTATAATTCTTTCCTTCCTGTACCACCCCCATGTCACAGGATGCTCTCCTACCCTTAGGAATGTCTTTGTCTTAAACTGTTATAACTGGCTTGCTGTCCTCTTTTAATTGTGTGGTCAACTTCCCTGCAAAAGCAGTACCTGCCCAGTGACAAAAAATGCCATTTGATTTCTGCCTCCCTGTGAGTGAGCCCCAAATAAAGTTCATGTTTCAGAAAATGCTCAGCATCTTCTTTGGTATTTTGACTGACAAAGCCCCCTCGGTTTGTGACAAGCTCTGAAAGTAGGCTTTCTGTCCCTTTTTCTCTCTCAACCTGAGGGGCTCAGAAGATAGAGCCACAGCCATTTTCAGTTCACAGCACTCTGACCCACACAGGGGTCGAGATTACAGAGTCAGAGAGACTATTCAAATGCAGATGATAACTCGCTATGGTGTGTATCTTTCCTAAGAGTAAGGAGATGGTGCCCAGCTTTCCCTTCAGAACCAGACCCCAGGCCTGGGGGAAAACAGCCCAAAAAGAGAAACTAAGGAGGCCACACCTCCTTAAGTCAGTTGGGAGTGACAGGCTGACAGGCACCACCTGCTGGACATGTTAGGAAAAGCACAGTAACTGGAAATCTCACAGGAAAGTCTGTCATTCCTCTAAGATACACCCTGAATATAACCCCATTCTGAGACCTGAACTCCTTCTGGTCTGGGAAAATCTGACTGGGGTAACCAAGGAAACCAGAGGCCTTTAGACAACAGAAAACTACAGTGTATACTAGGAATAATGAAGATATGGCCAAGTCAAAGCAAGAAACTTACACCTCAGTCAAGATACAGTTGAGATATTGTTTCACTTTAATGAAACAATCTGTTAAAGATTTTCAAAGGGATATGCTAAATCAAATCAAAAGCCAAATCAATGAGTTCAGGGAAGATATAACAAGAGAGCCAAAGGGTATAAAGAAAACACTGGGTAAACATAAGGTAGAAATCGAAAGTTTGAAAAAACAACTGGCAGAATCCTTGGAAATGAAAGGCACAACAAAAGAGATGAAAAACACAATGGAGACATGCAACAGCAGATCTCAAGAGGCAAAAGAAAACACTCAGGAACTGGAGAACAAAGCACCTGAAATCCTACACAAAAAAGAACAGATAGGGAAAAGAATGGAAAAACATTAGCAACATCTCAGAGAATTGAATGACAACATGAAACATGATTATATGTGTCATGGGTATCGCAGAAGGAGAAGAGAAGGGAAAAGGGGCAGAAGCAATAATAGAGGACATAATCAATGAAAATTTCCTATCTCTTATGAAAGACATAAAATTACAGATCCAAGAAGTGCAGCATCCCCCAAACAGGATACATCTGAATAGACATACACCAAGACACTTAATAATCAGATGACCAAATGTCAAAGACAAAGAGAATCTTGAAAGAAGCAAGAGAAAAATAGTCCATCAATACAACGGAAGCTTGATAATACTATGTGCAGATTTCTCAGTAGAAACTATGGATGCAAGAAGGAAGTGGTGTGATATATTTAAGATACTGAAAAAGAAAAACCACCAGGCAAGAATCCTATATCTGTCAAAACTGTCCTTCAAATATGAGGGAGAGCTTAAAATATTCTCTGACAAACAGAGAATGAGAGGATTTGTGCACAAGGTACCTGCGCTACAGGAAATACTAAAGGGAACACTACAGACAGAAAGGAAAAGACAGGAGTGAGAGTTTTGGAACACAGTTTTGGGTGATGGCAGCACAGCAATGTAAGTACACTGAATGAAGTTGACTGTGAGTATGGTTGAAAGAGGAAGGTTAGGAGCATGTGGGACACCAGAAGGAAAGAGGAAAGATAAAGACTGGGACTGTATAACTCAGTGAAACCTATAGAGCTCAATGATTGTGATAAAATGTACAAATATGTTTTTACGTGAGGGAGAACAAATGAATGTTCTCACCTTGCAAGGTGTTAAAAATAGGGTGGTATTGGGGAAAAAATACAATCAATGCAAACTAGAGACTATAGTTAATGGAAACTTTGTGTTATTCTTCCTTTAATGTAACAAAGGCAATATGCCAATGCTAAATGCCTATAAGAGGGGGACATAAGGGAGGGGTATGGGACTCGGCATTGGTGATGTTCTCTGACTCCTTTATTCTACTTTAGTTTAATTCTGTCTTTCCTTTCATTGTTTTTAAGCTGTCATGCTTTTTTTCTTTCTTTTTCTTTTTCTTTTGTCTGTCTACCTTCTTTGACTTTTCCTCCTTCTTTGTGGAAGAAATGGAGATGTCCTTATATAGATAGTGGTGGTGGTGGTGAATACATAAACATGTGACTATGCAGGCAACCAACAATTGTTTTCTTAGTATGCAAAGCACGGTGGGTGAACAAGAAAAAATAGGTTGATGAAGGAAAGTTGGAAGTTAAAAGATGGGATTGTATAAAACAGTGAATCTTGTGGTAGGCATTGTCCGCGATTAACTGTACAAATATTAGAAATGTCTTTCATGAACTAGAACAAATGTGTGCCACTATAACTAGCAGCTAATAAAAAAGGGGGTATATTGGGAAAAAAATATACCTATTGGAAACTATGTACTACAGTTATCAGTATTTTAACATTCTTTCATTGACATTAACAAATGTTCTGTACCAGTGCTGTGAGTCAATGGTGGAAGCGGCAGGGTAATTAGGGGTGGTGGAGGAACTGGGTTTTCTTTTTTGTCTTTATTCCTTTTCTGAAGTAATGGAAATGTTCTAAAAATTGGAAAAAAATAATTGTGGTGATGGATGCACAGGGGTATGATGGTACCAGAGGCAACTGATTGTGCACTTTGAATCTTTGGATAATTGTATGGTATGTGAACAATCTCAATAAAATTAAAAAAAAAAAAAAAGAGGAAGCTGCAGGTGGGGGTGATGATGGGGAGAACATTTAACAACATGGGGACCAGTCAGGGGAATCCCGTAATTTCTGTTTTGCCTTTGAGGAACCCTACAGCAGCCAGTGTAATAGAAATCACAGAATGAGTCTTATGAAGACTCTTCATAAGTGTTAACAGGGATTTTATGCTTATTTTGCTGGCAGTTTCCTTTAAAGAAAAAATGTTTAGGTAGTCTCTTCCACCTTCCCCAAATCCTAATTCATGTAATTCACTAGTGTTGAACCAATGCTTTCTCATGTCTCAATCCTTTGCATATGCATTCTTTCCAGATATATTTAAAAAACAAACAAGAACCCTTAAGAAAAAAAAAGAAAGAGAAGGTCTGTGAGTGAATTTAAAAATATGACCATATGATATGCTGTCTACAAGAAACTCATTTCAATTATAAGGAAAGTAAAATATATATATGTGTGTATACATATATGTGTATATATACACATTCAAATATTAATCAAAACAAAGCATATAAAGTATACGTCAGACAAAGAAAATTACCAGGGACAAAGTGGGACATTACATAAATATAAAAGATCAATTCACCAAGAAAACATAGCACTCCTGAATGTGTACCCACCAAAAAAAAAAAAAAAAAGTGTCAATGAGGAGTGTGCCAGTTTGAATGTATTGTGTCCCCCAAACGCCATTATCTTTGATGTAGTCTTGCGGAGCAGATGTTTTGGTGCTGATTAGATTTGCTTGGAATGTGCCCCACCCAGCTGTGGGTGATGACTCTGATGAGATATTCCCATGGAGGCGTGGCCCCACCCATTCAGGGTGGGTCTTGATCAGTGGAGCCATATAAATGAGCTGACTCAAAGAGAAGGAACTCAGTGCAGCTGTGAGTGACGTTTTGAAGAGGAGCAAGCTTGCTAGAGAGGAACGTCCTGGGAGAAAGCCATTTTGAAACCAGAACTTTGGAACAGACGCCAGCCACGTGCCTTCCCAGCTAACAAAGGTTTTCTGGATGCCATTGGCCATCCTCCAGTGAAGGTACCTGATTACTGATGTGTTACCTTGGACACTTTATGGCCTTAAGACTGTAACTGTGTAGCCAAATAAACCCCCTTTTTATAAAAGCCAATCCATCTCTGGTGTTTTGCATTCCGCAGCATTAGCAAACTAGAACAAGGAGTCACTCCCTTCTGATAATAGCATTCTTCAAACCCATACTCTAGAAACCATATTCTTAAATTCTGGCAAGAGTTTCTCAAGTGTCAGCTTGAATCTATTGATTGTATATTGAATGAATGAGATGTGGCTTGTGTTCTATTTTCCAGTCCAAATTTTACTATAATAGTTTATCATAGAGTCCTTGGTTGATGAGCCCAAGGCTTTGTCATTAAGGCAATGGTGCAAATCTAGAATTAGAAGACTAAGTTCTAGCCTCCTGTGATTTGGAGACTGATGCTGATACTTGACAAAGGCAGTGGATTCTTTGCCCGATGCACACAAATGACCAATTCCTGAGACACCAGGATTTCAAAGAGAGAAAGAGTTTATTGCTAGGCAGGAAGCAGGAGAGCAGATGGCCTATTGGCTCAAAAATCTGTCTCCCCAAACTGCAGTAATTCTGGTAGTTTTATAGTATCAAAAGATGGGCAGGTTTTAGGATAACAAGCACAATGGTTCCAGATGATGTAATTAGAGGTGATCTAATTATTGAGCATGTGCAGATTGATTACATGCTTAGTCGCAGAACATATGTAAGAAAATGGCAGCCTTACTATGATGAAATATTATAATGAATTGTATTATAATGAAGTATCAGTCACTTATAGGTTAAAGTCTAAGTTACTGCGCATGTTGATGGGCCCACTTTGGTTAGATACAGTTTTGGTTATCAGATAACTTTGGAATTGGGGTAGGTTATTTCTGGGCTGACTCAAGACCCTTCATGAATAAACATTAGGGACTGTCTTTAGTGATCACAAGACTTTCTAATTAAACAACCAGATAAAATGGGTACAAGTGAGTGTTAGTGACAAGGTCTTTACAATCACAAGGGAACAAGATAAAGGCTATACAATCATTATCGTAGATCAAAGCAACTGATTACACTTCAGAGATTTCAGGTATTTCCCTGTGTCTGCTCTAATATACCAGAAAGAAAGAAGGAATATCTATATAATGATTCGGTAATCATAATCATCCCTTAAATCCTAACTTCACAGTTACAATGCTTCATATGCATAACCTTCTTTTTCCCATTTGTATAACTTATTTAATAAATAAGTTATGAGCACATTCTCTCCTAGGGATGCGCTTAGTATTAATGACACAGAGAACAAAAGCCCATAGGTTAATTATTTTTACAAAAAGAAATAAGTATTGAACAGTCTCCATGTGCCTAGTACTATGTTTGGTCCTACACTTGCAGACATTTCCGTTTTATTTTTTTTCAGTGAAGTGAACCAATTCCTAGACATTGGGTCACTTTTCCAAGATTCCTCAGCTAGTGATTAAGTAACTGGGTAGAGCCTGCATCTACACTTAAGTGTGTCTAGGCACAAAATATTTGCCATTTCCACTAAACCACAGTCTAAATGAGATCTCTTCCAGAGTGCATACGAAAGTCTGTGACTTGAAAGAACACCTGCTCTACCTATTCAGACAGTAGCAGAGTTGGGTATTGGATATAAAATTCCCAATTTTGTCAGCATTGCACTCATTTCTCATCAAGTTAACAAGAAAACCAGAGTCACAACTATTAAGCACTGTACTTATGCAGATGCTTTACAGTCAATAAAATTTACTATAGGTTGGTCCTGCTAAAATCCCTATTTGTTTCTGTTGCAGCAGAAAAGGACAAACGGAGCTGCTTTTGCTAAAGGCAGAAGATTATATTCTCATTTTAGGGTGAATACAGTCGCAGCTGGGCCTTTATAATTGTGACTCATTTAAAACTCCTCGTTATTAAAACTGGATTGTTTTGGATTGCAACTTTATTCAATTGAGACAATTATGTGTTCTGTGTGATTCAAATCAATGATTTCAGGCAGCAGTTGATTATTTCAGCTTAATTTGTTGTGCCTTTGCTGTTTTCGCCAGCCACTGGATATCAAAGTCTGAAATTAGATTTTAATTTCCTTTTGTGGGTTTTTCACATGTATATTGCATTAGCTTTCATAAATGCAGTGATGCTTTTCTCCCGGTGTGAGTTCATATGAAACTCAGAAAATATCAATTCACTGTCAGTGTGCAGTCACAAGCTTCTGTGCAGTAGCCTCAGTCTTTAATAATGTCACAATGACCACCGTGGGCCTAGGACAATTTGTTACACTGGGTAGGGTCTGCTTTTTCATATCTGCTATCCCAGCCCCAGAGCATTTTGGTGAAGCAATTTCACCTCTATCTAGTTTCTCTCTTTTCTATGCTTTCTAAGTGGTAGTATTAAGAAATCCAGAGGAAACCCTAGGAAATGCTGTCGTGAAGATGAAGCAAATATCAGCCTCAGCAAGTGGAAATTTCCCAAACTCTGTTCTCCAAGGGTTGATGGCAATCCAACATGCACAGTGATGATGAAACGTATTCCAGTAAGCAAGTCCTGCCTCCAATTTATTAAGACGAGCTGTAGCCTTAAATGAGTTGGGATGAAGCAGATGTGTTCCCACAGAACCACTTGCTTCAGAAGCAATTTGTACTGTCTATCCCCAGTCTCTTCCCGAGTCACACCCTAGGGTTTGGCAATGAAATCATCATTTCCTTGTGTAACTTGATTATTGTTATTTTTGAAAATATAAACAATCACAAGAAAGTAAAATACATCACTAGCATTAGGATATATGTTCTCAAAAATCTGTAGTGGATAGTACCAGACACTGGTGGAAAATAGTATGGTGAGAAGAGATGGGCTGAAGTAAGGATGACAAAGAAGGATGAGCACCTATATGTAGCAAGCAGAGTGCACAATTTACTCAAATATTCCTATTTTATAGCAATTATCATCTTCATTTTAAAGAAATGGAACTAAAACCATAAGATACAATGCAGATAATAATTCGCCTAATTGGAATTTGAATCAATATATGTCTGACTCCCAAGCTGACCTCTGGATTTTTAAACAGTGGGTATATATCTTAAATGATATGGAAGGGGTACCTGTTTTAAGGGAATTTGAATGTGGTGAACTGTAAAAGCCCTTTCCAAATTAGAAAGCATATGATTTTATGGTTAACCAATCCTGATGTGAGAGATGAGAACTGATGTAAGAGAGAGATTAAGAAAGTATGGACTTCAAAAAAAAATCTATTCCTGTTTTGTACAATGTCACATTAAGACCAAGAAGGTCCCAAAGAGATGAATCATTGCCCTAGAGGATCATGCAACCTAAAGCAGAAATTGAGGTGAGTGCACACTCTGCACTTGAAATCCGAGTGTTCTGCTCCTGAGAAATTCTAGTCGACAAACAATAAATAATTACATCAAAACAAGAAATGTCTGAATATTTAAACATTGTCAAAGAAGGATCACTTAACATACAGCAAAAATCATCTCAGTGATTTGCATCCTGCAAATTAATTAATCTGAGCTGTCATAGTGGTATTAGCAAGACCAGGTAATAGGCGTCCTTTTTGCTTTGTTATTGACATTCCCCATCTAGCAAATCAATAAAATGCTGACTTCTGATAGAGGCTGCCCTCTCAAGTCTCATTGTGATTTAATTCACTTTATCTTGCTTGTTCTTTCCTGTGAAAAAGTCCTAGGGACAACTGGTATTTTTGTCCTGTAGATCAACAGAAATCGTCTCTTATACTCTTTCATCTGGCTTTGTCCTCTATTCTGTACCCTCTGTCACCATTCCATTTTAGTCCCCTATAGCTCTTCTGGACTTCTGCAGCTTCTAATGCTTCCACAATTAAGTACACACTGTAGCTGCCATAGTTTTATAATATAACTTGTGGGCCACACCTATTCTTGGGGACAGGCAGTAGGGAGAGAGATAGCTACAGTGTTTTCCTCACTAATTATAGACTTGTTTTAAATTCTGTAGTCTGATATTTAAAACTCCATCAAAATATTTCTATGCTACCTGTGCAGTCTCATCTTTCAATATCCTCCATGTGCACCTTCTACTGTACATAATCATGATGGGGCATCTGTCATCCCTTCTCCCATGGCTTTCAATAACCCTATATGCTTGTAACTCCAAAACAGACTGCTCTTTTGTTCCATATGCATACATGCATATGTTTATCTGTACATTTGTGTGTGTGTGTATATTTGTAATGCCCAATTTAGATATTTTATAAAGGATATAGTTCCAAATTTCTCATGATTTTGTACTCAAGCACATCCTTTTATACTGTATCAAATGATACAAACTTTAGTTCATGAATTCAATCCAGACATCAAGAGTCATACTTGATTCCTCTTTTTTTTTTTTGGTCTATGTTTCAACATCCATAGACTCACCACAACTGGCTGTTCCATATATTTAATCTCTAGCCATTCTCTTTATTGTTCTGTATTCCCATTAGATTACCCTTGCTCCTGCCACCAACTTCTTCCGGGATACAGAAATAGCCTACTAATTGGCCAACTATCTAACCCACCCTCCATCTATTCCACCCTGCACGGGCCAGAGTAGTGTTTCCCTAATATAGATCTGATCTTGTCATTCAAATATGGCCTGAATGTCTCAATGAGGTTTGCAAGTCCTTGCATGATCTGGATCTTTCCAAAGTCATTTGCTCTCCACCAGCTACCTCACACCTCTAAGCTCCAGTTATAGTGAAATTCTTCAAATTTTGCTCTTTTAGGACTAGGCCTTTATACATTTTTCTCTCTTGGCCTGAAGCAACCCCTCACTTCCACCCCTGCAGCACTGTACCACTCTCAAGCATCCTTTAGATTTCTCCTTAGAGAGAATTTCCTCCAAGAAGATTTTTTTGACCACTCCGAAGCCAAATTGAATGCCCTGTTTAGGTTTTGCCAGAGCATCTGCTCTTCACTTTACACAACATTTAAGCAATGTTCAAGTTTCATGTTAACCTGTTGTCTCTTTTCCCACTGGGAAATAAACTCCTCGAGGCTGAATTTTTAGGCTTGTTCGCTATTGTATCCTTAGCATGGAGTGCAGTACCTGGAACACAGAAGAAACTTATATAATTTTTTGAATTGGACAAAATGTTTACTCCCTTCCAGGGTTCCTGATAGTCAGTCAGTCATTTTTGTGTGTGTGTCTGTGCTATGCCTGTCTACATCAGTGAATGCTTTCATCCCATCCCAGATCCCAAGAAACATAAAAAAACATACATTAGTTTTGTTTTCTCCAAAGTCCTTCCTGGCCACCCTATTTCATACCAATCATTGTGTTTTTTGAAAATTTGCAGAACCTATTATTTTAAAAATTATTTTGGGATCATATTACATGGCCTTTCTAACTTCTCTTCTTCCTGCCACAAAAATTTCATAAACTTTTAATGGTAAGGTTATGTTTTACTCCCCATCCCACATGTACATTAAAGAATATTTGCTCATTAATCAAATGACTCTCAGTGACTGTATCTTCCAGTATTGGAAGCAGTGGTGCCTTTTATCTGTAACTCTTGGAGCATTAAATTAGCACAGCAATCAAAAATGAATTGGTATTTTATTTCTTTGTTTTATTTCCTCTCGAAACTGAAATATGTTTATGGGTTTCTTTTTTTGTTCAGTTCCCATTCATAAGCAATTTGAGGTTCAGTATATAATAACAACTGTGTCCCAGCATGAGCAGATATATATAACAAATTAGATAGAATATGTTTTGCAAAATCAGATTAACAGTGATTCTTGAAGTTGATTCCAAGTATTAAGTTGGCCTAGGCAAACCCAACTCTAAGCCAAGGAGCCCCAGTGACAACACAGATGTAAATTGAAACAATTCATTTTCACTTTTTCTTGAACTACAATGTCAAGTTATGTAGTACCAATCAACTAAAAATCCTTAAGCAGTTTAGGAAATCTAAACAACCTGATATTATGAAACATCATATACAGATCATAAGAAGTTAGTTCTTTCTTTGATGCTTCTAAAAAAGAAAACTCTTATTAGAAATTCAGTTCTTCACCCAATTTCCCACATTTAATATACTTTGTGAAAATTCAACTTTCTGATTTCTGACTTATCTCTACTTACATGTTTCTCAGGTATCTAAATTTAACGTGTCCAAAAAGCTTATCATCACTTCTTGCATGTACCAACACTACCCTACTGAAGTCAAATTTTATCTTTCTCTCTCTAGTGAACTCCATTTCAATACCTACCACCACCATGACAATCACAACATAACAAAATCAGTTCTACTGAATATCAGCTTGGGAGTTGGACCTAAGTTTAAATAACAAAGCTGATGGATTTTGTTTAGAAACTATTTTTTCAAAGCCAATCACAATAGAATCCATTAAATTATTTGATTCCTTTATCTATAATGCACAAAGAAAACTTTTCTGATTTTTATCTCTTTTGGTTTTTATTTTTGAGAGCGCCTTCTCTAACAGAATTATTTTTTGGAGCAAACTTTATGGCAAAATGCAATTTATATATTTGTTTTGTATTCATCTCACATATTGATCATAACTTCTGCCATTGTGCAATTCATGATGTGGGTCACTATTTGTACTAAGTGTAGTATTTTTCATCTGATTATATAGATTTCAAGTGTTTCATGAACAATTTAAGCAGCAGTCAATTTCAATTTGCATCAAATTATTTAGTATTTAATATGCATAATATGCATAATGACTATTTTTAAAGGCTGATGATTCCCACTACTTTCTTAGAATATCCATAAGAAAATTGAGGTCAGGTACTCGGAACAAATTTGCTCAATGTTCAAAACAGATTTACTCTGCTCTGTAGATGTCCAAGCATTTTGCATCTCAGTGGTATCCTTTATGCTTTGGTAGCATAAGTAATCAAGTTTTGGCTTAGAAATCCTGTAGGTGAAAACTAAACTCAAGTGCATAGTATCTTGTTCTGTACAGGAAGGACAGAGATGAATAGTCGGAAAAGTTGATTGTACAGGATACCATTTTTACTCCCAATCATCTGGATCAGGAAATTACCAAGTCTTACTCTGATTAAATAAAAATGAATTTGGTACACATTTAGGTTAAATATTTCAAAGACAGTTTCTTTATTTGAAAATGCATGTATAAATTTCAAGTACAGCATAGCTGGTGTGCTGAATAAGCACAAGCCATGTGATAAAACACAAATGAAACTTTATCACTGTCCTTCAATATTCCTTTAAAATATTTTCCCTGCTGCTGCTTTAAAATTATAAGAAGTTGCATATTTCCATTCACTTTAGGCAACAGAGAGTGTTTTCTCACTTAAAAAATATATATATATATATACACACACAAATTCAGAAACAAGAAAAGAATATCCAAAAATAATTATTTTTATTATAATTTTACAAAAGTGTATCTAAAATACATGCAATATCTTTACACTGTAAATTACAAATAAGTGATGAAATCAAAGAAGACCTAAACAAATTAAGAGATAAAATATTTTCACAGTTTGAAAAACTTAATACTGTTAGAATCTCAAGTGTCCCCAAATTGAAGTATGAATCCAATGCAATCTGAATAAAACTTCTAGCAGTTTTTCATTTGTAGAAATAGACAAGCTATTCTTTTTTATTTTAATTTGTTTTTGTTTTGGAAAAGCAAAGGATAAATATCTGAAAAAAATTTGAAAAAAAAAAGGAAGGAAGTTGCAGGAATCATGCAGCCCAACTTCAAGATTTATTATAAAGCTACAGTAATAAAGACAGTGTGGTGTTGGCTAAAGCTTAAACACATAGATCAATGAAATAGACTAGAGAGTCTATAAATAAACCCATATATAAATAGTTAATTGATTTTTGACAAGGGTGCAAATATAAATCAATGTTGCAAGGATATTTTTTACCTAGCTGTGGTGAAACAATAGAACTCTAATTAAAAAAAAAAAGAGCCTCTCATATATCCAAAACAGGAATTAATTGAAAATAGTTCATTGAACAAAATATACAATCTCAAAATATAAAACTTCTTGAAGAAAGCATGGAAGAAAATCTCCATGACCATGTATTAATCTTCTTAGATATGATGCAAGAATCATGATCACTAAAAATAAAAACTGATAAACTAAAAATCATCAAAAGTTAAAACTATTGCTCTCTGAAATACATTGTTAAGAAAATGAAAAGAATAGCCACAACATGCAAAATATACTTGCAAAGGCACTTATCTGATGAAGGACTTGTACCCAAAATACACAGAAAACCCTCCAAACTCAAGTATAAGAAATCAACCAAAAAAAAAAAAAGAAATTAAAAACAGTCTATTTGAATAGAACAAAATGAAAATATGTAGATAGCATATAAGCACATAAAAAGATGCTCAATTTAATTATTATCCAGGAAATAAAGAAATAAAATAGCAATGAGATGCTGCTGCATACCTGTTAAAAGGGTTAGCATCAAAAAACAAGCAAACAAAAACATCTAACAATACTAAGTCCTCACAAGGATAGAGCAACTAGAACTCTCATATATCGCTGGTGGGAATGCAAAATGATACAGTACTTTGGGAAACAATTTGGCAATTTCTTATAAAGTTACATACTTACTAGTACAGCCAACAATACCACTCCTAGAGAAATGAAAACCTATGTTCACACAAAAGCCTATGCATGAATGTTTACAGCATCGCTATATACAATTTAAAAATACTGGCAACAACTCAATGATCTTCACCTGGTGAATGGGAAAACAAAGGGAGCAATATTCATACCTCTTATTAATAAAAAGGAGCAAACTACTGATCCTCCTAACAACAAAGGTGAATGTCAAGTGCACTCTACTAAATGAGAAATCCATACTCAAAAGGATCCATATTGTATGATTCCATTTATATCACATTTTGGAAATAACAAAACTATTGAGACAGAAAACAGTTCAAACTTTGCCAGGGGCTGGAGGTAGGAAGTAGTTGATTATAAAGGGTCAAGGGTGAGTTTGGGAGGGTGTTGGAACAGTTCTATGTCTTGATGTTGGTGGTAGTTACACAACACTGCGCATTCATCAAAATTCATTAAACTGTACACTAAATATGGTAAATTTTACTGCATGCATATTACCCCTTAATAAGTCTGAAATTTAAACTTCTCTCTGTTCAAGGACTGATTTTAAAAATAGAGAAAAAATAGATTAAAACAGTTTTAACAATTATCCTGATTGACTACGATAACACCTTACCTACGTATGGTGTTTATAGTTTTATGACATAATTATGTGAGGAGGCAGTACTCTGATATTACTGAAAGACACTGCAGGGATATTTAGTTGCATAAATGTGCACATATTTATATGCCTTAGAAAGGAGAATCTTGAAGAAGGGGAAGTTTTCAGGAATCTCAGGAAAAGAGTTTCAGCAGGATTTAGGGTCCTAAAAGTGTATAATTATAGTCTTCCTATCTAATTCGCTAAGGCAAAATGGCTAATAGGCAAAGAATTTAAAATGGAAACACTCTGCATGTGGCCAGATACAGGCCATTATTATACAAAGGACCTAATCCAATTGGGTTTAGGGTACATATACGCAACATTGCACAGGAAAATTAATAAAAAAAGGGAATTTTAATTAATTGAATGAAAAGGCAGGATTTTTTGACCATAGGGGTTCTCTGCTACTTTTTACACTTCTGAGTGTGTAGTAATATCCAACTGTGGAATAGTTACCCATGGGATGAGAGGATTGTTTTCTACAAAACTCTGAGGAATCTGTGAACAGTTAACTGTGGGGAACTTCCAGCATAGAAGAAACAAACTAATGGCTGGTTTGAGCTAAAAGGGAAAAATGTGCATGTGTCTGTGTATGTGTGTGTGTGTGTGTGTGTGTCTTGTGTTAGCATCTGACAGGTTCACTAGATCCTATCTGTCCCTCTCCTTGTCTGACACAATTACAACTGTAGTCTGGGTAACAAGAGAGTCAGCTACTTATTGGTAGCTCCTATTTTTTGTTTTGTCTACTATATGAAACATGCCATACAGGCCCTCAAAATATATCTACACAAAACTATGCAATCACACTTCTCTACTGTAGGTGTTTACAATCTACAGAAATAGACAATTAACTGGGAAAAGGTAATACAAATCATCATGGGAAAATGTCAGGCAGTCACAAGACAATAAATGATTCATTGGAAGGAAAAATCACTTTCAAATGAAATAGTTATAAAGAATTTACAAAAGATGTAGAATTGGAGCCAGAATTTATTAAACATATTAGTAGGATTTAGATGGAGGTAGACTAGGAAGAAGGGAAAAACTCCCCCTTTCTTCCAATGTAACTGAGTTGCAGCTGAGAACCTAGCTGCTGGCTAATGACATTTCTCAGTTTCCCTTAGTCAGCTGTGCATAGGAGAACACACATGACAAGTAGTGCTTCCTATTCTGGGCCTGGAGTCACCAGGCATTCCTTCTACATATTTTTTCCCTTTCTTGAGAAAGGAAACATGAAAATATGGAAATGTTGGAGAACAAGCTTTGAACCTGTGACAAAGAAAAAATACCTGAAGGGCTTCCAATGCAATGTGTTGGAAGCCACCCGTGCCTCTAAATGAATGCAGCAGATCCACCCACCACTTTGAAACATTCTCCTCATGGTTTATATTTCATTGAAGCCACAATTTTGGAGGCTTCACTGTATGGAACTTCAGCCTTTATCCTAGCTCATATGATTTATTGTCTGTATGTTAGAATTATATATGGATCTTATACATATGGAAGTGTTTGTAAACCATAAGACAATTTTCAAAAGGTAATTCTGGCTACCAGCCAACCAATATGGCAGTGTAAGATGCTCCAGGGTGTCATTACCCACAGAATCTTTGAAAACCATCAACAACTGGTATATCCATCTTCCTCACAACACCAGAAAACTGTTAAAGGGTCGCAGTAACTGGGAAAGTGCCAAATCAAGGAAACACAGTTTTAAAAATGGTAGAAGCTCCTTGTGCCTTTGTGTGCCTTTCTCCCAACCCCTCTTTGTTGCAGTGCGAAGCCAACCTGAGATTCCTTTGAAGGTTCCTGTCCCTATTTCAGACAGAGCAGAATAATCACTATGTGAATAAAGGAATGTTGGTATTTCACTAACAATCAATGGAGTGGCAGCCTGCAAGACTGAACTAGGAAACTCATTTCTGGCTTGCACTCTAAGAACAAGCTCTACAGGCAGAAGCAACTTGCTGACGGCTGAAGCAGTATAGGGAACTATCAAATTAAAGTGGCTGGGGCAAAAGATCATCTGTTTTGAGATATACAATAGAGGACCCTGAAGGAGGGGGAGTCTATCTCATAGGGAATAGAGAGGACATTTAAATCCCTGAAAATGAAGGTATACCTGAGGCTACAAATAAGCACAAGCCCAGAACAAGACATGGGCTCAGCAAAGACAGAGAGGACCCTTCACTTCACTTTCACCTCCAGCTGCCCTGCTTGATAGAAGAGCTAAATTCTGAAGGAGAGCACCAGCCAGTGCAGAGCCAATGTTCAAATACCGTGAAAGATGGTTTTGGCATTGGTTTATTCATTAGTACTCAGTGAAGTCTCTGTCCTATCATTGGCTGTGTACAAACCTAAGGAATAGACAAGTGAGGGACTAAATCCCAGAGTTCAAGCTTTAAATTATTAAAATGTACAGTATGCAACAAAAGGTTACATGACAAATAAAGAAATAGGAAATGATGGCCCTTTCATAGGAATAAGATAAAAATCCAGAAACTATCAACAAAGACGACTAGACTTTGGACATACTGGATTAATAGTTCTTAAAAATAGATCTTTAATACACTCAAAGGGATAAAGAAAAACATAGGGAACAAAATAAAGAATACCAGGAAAACAATGAACAATATGAGAAGCTCAATAAGGTGACAGGAATTATATAAAGGAAGCAAGAAGAAATTCTGGAGTTGAAGAGCACAATAATTTAAATGAAATATTCCCTAATGGGATTCAGCAACAGATTAGAGCTGGAAGAGAAAAAGAATTAGTGAACTCAAAGACAAGACAATTGAAAACATTGTGGCTGATGAGCAGAAATAAAAAAGAATGAAGAAAAGAGAGCAAGCCTAAGTGACCTGCAGGACACCATCAAAAATATCAAAAGGTGCATTATTGGTATCCCAGAAGGAGAAGAAAGAGGGGAAGGGAAAGAAGACTTATTCAAAAAATAATGGCAGAAAACTCGACAAATTTAAGGACAGACATGAGTGTGCACATCCAAGAAGCCCAACAAAGTCCAATCAGGATACACTCAAAGAGAACCATGCCCAGACAGTTAATAGTCAAACTGGCAAATTTTAAGGACAAGGAGAGTGTTCTGAGAGCTGCAAGAGAAAAGCAACATGTTACATATAAGGGAGTTCCAATAAGATTAAATTCCAGTTTCTCATCAGAAACTATGAGAGCAAGAAGGCAGTGGGACAAAATATTAAAGTGCTGAAAGAAAACAATTGCCAACAAGAATTTTATATTCAGTGAGAATGTCCTTCAGAAATGAGAAAGAGATAAAGACATTCCAGAGAAATAAAAACTGAGTGAATTTGCCACCAGTAGACCTGTCCTAAAAACAATACTAAAGTGAGTTTTTCAGATTGAAAGAAAATGACACTGAACAGTGGATCAAAGTGGCATAAAGAAACAAAGACCTCCAGTAAAGGTAGCTGTATGGGTAGTTATAAATGCCACTATTATTGTATTGTCATTTTGGTACGTAACTCCACTTTTTACTTCTTACAAGTTCTACAATGTGAATGCATAAGTGGTAATGACATATCCATGGTTTTGGATATACAATGTATAAAGATAAAATCTGAAACAAGTACAACAAAAAAGGATGTATAGAAATGGTGTCTATATGTGCAATTGAAGTAAAGTTCGAAGCAAATCATTTTTGAATGTTAGAGTTGTAGGATGTTAAATTTAAGCTTTATGTTAACCACAAAGAAGACATATGAAAAAATATATTCAGAAGGAAAAGATAAAGCACTCGAAATGATACACTACAAAAGTTAAACAAATATGAAAGTAGGCATTAAGAGAAGAATTGAAGGGCAGAAACAGTACAAGACTTATGAAGACCAAACAGAATAAAGGCAGAATAAAATCTATAAAATCCTGCATTATCATTAGTGAATTTAAATGTAAATGCACTAAGCCCTCCAGGAAGAATGGATAAAAAAAGGAGGACCCAACTATATGATGCTTGGAAGAGGCTCACCTTAAATTCAAGGATGAAATTATGTTCAAAATGAAAAGAAGGAAAAAATACATACCATGCAAATAGAAACCAAAATGGAACGGGGATGGTTATACTAGTATCTGATAAAATAGATTTTAAGTCAAAAACTGTTGTGATGGAAAAAGGTCGCTGATAAAGGGGTCATTTCAGCAAAACTTAACAATTTTAAATATATATATATATATTATATACACATATTATATATATATATATATATATTATATATATATATATATTATATATATATATGCATGTAACAGCAGGGTACCAAAATATATGAAGCTAATATTAACAGATATGAAAGGAGAAAAAAATGGTTCTACATTAATAGAAGGAGACTTCAATACACCACTTTCAATAATGGATAGAATATCTAGACAGAAGATCAATAAGGTTATGGAAGACTTAGTAATACTATTATCCAACCAGACCTAACAGACACTTTACCCAATAGCAGCAGAATACACAATCTTCTCCAATATACATAGGTCATTCTCCAAGACAGAAGATATGTGTTCTGGATATTAAACCCTTATTAGATATGTATTTTCTAAATATTTTCTCCCATTCTGAAAGTTGTCTTTTTACTTCCATGATGAAGTTCTTTGAGACACAAAAGTTTTTTTTAACTATGATGAAGTCCCATTTATCTATTTTTACTTTTTTTGCTCATGCTTTTATTCAATCTAAGAAATTATGGGCTAACACAAGATCCTAAAGATGCTTTTCTATGTTTTTTTTTTTTTCTAGGACCTTTGCAATTTTGGTCCTTATATTTAGATCGTTGATCCATTTTGAGCTAATGTTTGTATATTATGCGAGATGGGGGTTCACCTTCATTATTTTGTATATGGATAGACATGTTTTTCACTGTACAATTTGTTGAAGAGACTAATCTTTCTCCATTGAGCAGACTTGGCAGACTTGTGAAAAATCAACTGGCCATAGATGTGAGGTTTTGTTTGTAAATCAACAAAAAAAAAGACAAATAGCCCAATGAAAAAAAATAGGCAAAATGTTTGTTTACCCATTTCCCAATGGGTAGATGATATACAAATGTCCAGTAAGCACATTAAAATTTGCCCATCATCAACTGCCATTAGGGAAAAGCAAATAAATACCACAATGAGATACCATTTCACACCCACTATAATGGGTACTATTAAAAAAAAGAAAAACAGAAAATAGCAAATGTTTGAGAGGATGGGAAAAAAATAGGAAGACTTGATCATTGTTAGTGGGAATGTAAAACGGTGGAGCCACTGTGGAATACACTGTGGTGATCCTCATAAATGTAAGTACAGAATTATCATATGACCCAGCGATCCAACTTTTAGGAATATAAACCCAAAAAGTCAACAGCAGGGATTTGAATGAATATTTGCATGCCAGTGTTCATAGCAACATTATTCAGAACTGCCAAGAGATGGAAACAACTCAAGTGTCCATTAACAGATGAATGGATAAACAAGGTGGTATATACATGTAATGGAATATTCTCAGCCATACAAATGATTGAAAGTCTGATGCATGCTACAATATGGATGATCCTTAGAGACATCATTTTCAGTGAAATGGGTCAGCCACAAAAGGACAAGTATTGTATGATCTCACTAAAATGAAACAATTAGAATAAGTAAATTTATAGCATCAGAAAGTAGAATATTGGTTACCAGGGTCTCGGGTAGGGGTAGGGGATGGGGATTTCATGCTTAATTGTTACAGAATTTCCGTTTGGGGTGATGGAAAACTTCATAGTGGATGGTGTTGATGACAGCACAACATTATGAATATTATTAACACCACTGGATTATATATTTAAATGTGGTTAAAAGGGGAAATATTTGATAGTATATGTGTTGCTAGAATAAATATATTTTTAATAAATAGTATTCTTCTTAAGCGGAAGAGTAAGATCAACAGGATTGGCAGTATAGTTAAACATAGGAATTGAGGACAAAAAAGGGTAAATTTCAATTTCCCTCAGATTTGCATATAGAGCCTAAATCAATTATCGTGGACAAAAATAAAATTTTCTTAATAACAATGTAAAGAGCCGAGTAAATTTAGAAACTCACTTTTACTATTTCAACCTTATAATATATATCTTAATTAAGCAGATCAGATGGGCTAAACAGGTCACCTTGTAAGAATTACCTTTTTATCTTTAAATTCAAAAAGTGTTGAAAAGTGCTAGTTTTCTATGAAGACATTTCATTCCATCAAAGGACCAGTGAAATAGAAGAGGAGGTTCAAGCAAAGGAAAGTGTAAATGTAACTGCCAATGAGTGAATAACCCATCAGAGCAGCTTCTTTAGAATAGTAACAGATTAACCCCATCTGCTGACCTGGCTTAGACAAGGGAAAAAGTCTGTTGGATATCTATAAAAATAGACAGCAGTTGGGTATAGGGTCAGAATAGGATGCTGAATTGTCTCTATCAGCAGATCTTAGAAGCTCTAGGGGAAACTAAAGAGTGGATCTTCAGATTGAGGTGATCTATAGCTCAGAAAGGAGACTGGAATAACATAAAATCTTCATGGAGGCAGTAATAACTTGGGAGATTACATATGTCAAGGAAGCAATCATAAAAAGAAAACAGTAGAAAGGGACTGAAATAAATAAATAGAAGAGTGACCCCAAGTTCAGGATTACTGGGATGTGCTTGCACAGAATGGGAGGACAGTTGAAAGGCTGTTCGCAAGACTACTAGATAAAAAAGAGGGATAATACCTTGAAGATACGTTTATTAAATCACTGATTTTAGGTGCAAGTAATTCTGATTCATAGGTTCTGGGGTATTATATGTAAAAGCTTAGATTCAGTTCCAATTACTTGGGAAGAGAAATTGAGAAAAGGGTTGCCAGATAAGACACAGGATCCCCGAATAAATTTGAATTTCAGATAATGTATAATTTTTAGAATAAGAATGTCCCAAATACCTATGATGAAATTTTGCAATATTTGGGATATACTTATAACGGAAAATTATTTATTGTGAGTATATCCCAAATTTAACTTGGTGTCCTACATTTTTATTTGCTAAATCTGATTGTGAAGGAAGCAGAAAGACTGATTTCCCACACTAAGTCTGCCTGAATCAGAAGCCCCAAACAACAAAATATATTAGTTTTTATGGCACGGATACTGAGGCAAGGAAGTTTAGATGGCATTAAGACACATTCTGAGTAGAAACCTTGGTCCAAAAGAGAATTTCGAGCATCAACTTTCTATCTTATTTTCCTCAAGATAAATGAGAGAAGTTTGCGGCCCCCAGAGTAGATCACACAATCTACCTGAGCCTAAATACAGTAATTACTCAGCATCCAGCATTCCCCAAAGGAAATTAAATGTGACAGTAATTTTTAAATATTCCTAAAATGTAGGCATTGTTTCCATTTTAGGGCTGACATTTTGGAGAAAAAAAGGAATAAAGTTTATGTGATCACATTTATGTTTATAAGTAAAGAAAGTTAGAAAGGAAAGAGGGACTCCCATACGAAATACTTGCTGCTGTCCAAACTTGTCAACTATTTGAATGCTGAATACAATTCAGTTCAGCAACTGGCCCAGCCTGGTAGAGGAGGTGGTCATTGCACAAAGCTACCTATTGCCAATTTTTTAAAACTCTTTTTAGATTTTATCCTCAAAAGGAATCTACACTGTTTAACTGCAAACCTATTTCCTCAAGCTGGGCTGTGTGATCCTCCCCTGAACCTATTCCAACCTCTACCATAAATCTGAACACATGATATTCAAGTTATTTGTTTACATTTCAGCTCTTGAAACCATCTCTTGGATTATAAGCTCCTGGTGGGGAAGGACCACATTTAACAGCAGTAGTGAACATGATGGACAAACTACACTGATATTTAATTATGCATTATTTACTTAGTGTGAAGAAGTATACAAAAAGACTAATGAATGAATGATAAAGCCTTGGAGTTTACTGCAGTTGTATATGAATTTTAATACATGAAAGAGCAAAGAGGAAGGCAAATAAAAAGTGGGTGCTGAGAAAGTGAATGGATTAGAGATATGCTTTAGAAAGAACAGAAGCCATGAGAAAAGCCTCTAAAGCAGACACGGGGTTGGTAAAGAAAGAAGCAAGACAACAACATAAGGAAAAGCAAAATTAAAAAGTTTTGCACAGGGGCAGGACAAATTGGTGATGGGGGGAGCCAAAACGTTAAGAGGTTATCTGCAAGTTGTATGTTTGGTACAAAGTGATAAGGTTCTAGAGTTAAAGAAATGTAGGAAGTTTCACAAATCCAAGAGGTATTTTAACGGGAGAATCTGCAGGAATTTTAATCAGAAAACTTACATGGGAAACAGAAGAGAAAAATATTTGTCAAATGTGACAGAGTAGTTTAGAAAATGAGAGAAGAGGAAAATAGGCTTCCCAGACATAGAAATGGAGTCTTTATAAAGGGAAAGAGACAGTTTGGGAAGGAGGATGTCAACTCTTGATTATCTTTGTTAGGAAAAAAACAACAGTGATATAGGTAATTTACTAATGCAGATAGCCACATTCCTCACTGCCATTATTTATTTAATTGGAAAAGTATCCCCTATTTAAAAAAAAAATTAAAAGTAATTACTAGCAACAACTCATCTTTAGTTAGATATTTAATGATTCATCATTTTTGAATGTAAACATAGTACACAAAACCAGGATTATCCAAGAAAATCCCAGATTGGTTGCTGGTACTTTGGTACTTCAGGTATTTGTAGTAATAACTTGGTCATGAAATATGTTATGTGACTTAACTGGTCAATTAAGTATGAAATAAAACAACATTTGAATTTGAGAAATAACATTTTGAAAGTTTCCCACACCTTTAGGAAATTGAACCATAAGGTAGCAGACATGCCACTTTTCAATTTCTTTGATCAATGATCTTGAGATATTGGAATTAAAAATTTGCTACCACCATAAGGAGTTACCATGGCAAAGCAACAGTTTAATTTAGATTTGCAAACAAAGATCAATGATTAAACAATTCAATATTACCAGTTAAATGTAATTAAAAATATATTGCATAAACACAGTTTAGTGCCTACATACAGGCAAGAGGAACTAAAATAACCCCTCTGGGAAGGGATCCAATCAAGTTCATTGAAATGCACCATTTGGAGATTCAGAAATCGGCAGGCAGTAGGGTTGGCATTACCAGGCAAGATGGGTCATTGGCTTCCCAGCTACAGTGGCTGAACCCAGAAGAGTTAGCGTATCAAATCTTGAAGCTCTGTACTTTTAAAACGACACTGAAGGGATAATTTTCCTAGACAAACTGGTTATGATTTGGGTAATCTCCACGCGGCAGGCACCTGCACCCTTATTTGCATTTATACAATTCCCTTTTAATCTGGCAATTATGTAAATAGCAGGCAAGATTTTTGACATCTCACTTTCTTATTCTGCTTTGGAAACTGACTAGACGTTATATTGCAGGCAATTTGCTATTTTAACATGCACAAAAGATGGATTCATTTAAGAGAAAAATTAGACTGAATAATTGCATATCTCTTCTCCAAAATATGTATCTATGCATTTTTGTTTTACCATGTATTCTCAAAGGTTTTACAGAATCGGAGAATTCAGTTAAAACACACCCAGTGGCTTGAGTCACAAATATTTGTCTTTCTTGCCTCCTCAACCACTCCCCCACCATGTGCCCAGAGGCCCTATGTGAACAACTGAAAAAATAGTTTTTCTAGGAGCTAAGTCTACCATATAATGGTTAATGTGAACCCACCCAATTAATCCTATATAAATACATACCTAGTGTTGCAACATTTAACACCTAAAAGGCAAAAAGAAAAAAAAAAAAGTATCTTTTTTTTCCCCCAAATTCTCACTACACAATAAATTATTCCTGGCATGGTCTTTTACTGCCTGTGCACACTTCTAGAAATTACTTAACCTCTCTGAGCCTCTGTTTGTAAAATAAAGAAAATCTCACCAAATTTAGGAGACTTCTGAGGTAAAATGAGATGACCGTGGTAAAAGAGTATATGGCATATCTATTAATAAATGCCAGTTTTCTTCCCTTCTCCAGTTCTTTTTCTATTATGGACACTTGACCTCCAGCCTACCTGGCAGTGACGGGAGAACTGCCATCCTTGAGGTAAGGCACATTTTGTCCCATCACAGCCCCAGTGCCCAGACTTCAGGCAGGGTATGGTTTACACAGAACTCCCCAAGGCAGCCAGAGCTGAGCAGTTCTGTTTAACCCTTGAGTGTCTGAATCACTAGAAGGTGTTGTGAATGGTAAATTAATATTCGTGCAGGATTTATATACAGTCAGCACGTCTTTATCCCGAAAGCCTGAATTTACAAACAGGCTAAAAATGAAGGCCTTTCATCCGCTTTAATTTTCTAATGCAGTGACCCATCCTAACACTGTAATAACAGGTCCCAGAGTGACAATTACAATAAATCACCCCACAGAATGTGCCATTAGAAGCATTCATGCCTCATCAGTAACTGAATTGTCTTATATAATATATCCTGAGGAAATATTTATAACTTCAGCTTCAGCTCCCCAAAGCACAATCTGATTAATATTCTGCCCTTCTTGTGGACTTCTCTGAAAGGGAAACATGGTTCAAATCCTATTTTCTGGATGACAGCCTAATTTTGTTTTAATGGGGAATGCCAATGGCTAATCATGAACCAATAGCTATTGATCCAAAATGGATTACTTTCCCACAGAACCAACAAAAAATATGAGTCTTTTCACCACTCTCCCCTTTTTAAGGAAAACATTTGAATAACTGAGCTCATTTTCCCTCTCAATAAAGAGAAAAGGATATTGAAAAAACTTTGAAAAATAAAATCTATTCCTCTTTCACTCCTTAAAAAAAATTATTCTACATGACGAGAAATATATTGAAGAAATATATTGAGAAATATATTGAGTCAAAGTAGATTTTTTTTTTTAAAAAAAGACAACCTCTTCTCCCATGACTAATTTCTCTCTCCAGGAAACTCAAGGAGGGCTCCAGCAGACATCAATGCCACAAGGAAACATTTTTATTTCATTTCTGCCACAGTGGGTGAAATCTCCTTGACCATCTATGGATATGTCCCTCAGTTCCTATGTCCATCAAGGATAAAATAGAGAAAATGCCTTTCTATCTTGTCATATTTAGGTAAGTTCTTGGCAAATATGTGAAAGGTCTTCTATGAGAAGACCTGTGTCATGATAGCTCATGGCCATGACCATTGTGGCCAGGATGATGGAGAAAAATACTAAGCACAGTCCTCAGTTACAAAGCACAGTGAGGACATGTCAGCTCCAGGGGGGCCCTGAATGCTGAGGCATCCCCTCCTCCAGGTTGGGGGTATAAAAGGCAGCAAGCCATGGTTTCTTTATTTCCTGGATCTGAAGGTCAGGCAGCTTTTCCCATCCCGGAAGGCTGCATTGATCACTTCTTGGGTGTGTGTCTACTTAAATGTGTGTGTATCCTGGACATTATTCTTGTTTGTTTCCTAGTTTGGTAGTGCCCTGAGATGACAGCATGTTAAGTGAGTTTGAAGGGATATTTTTTGTAAATCTTTGTAACCAGATCAACTTTTGTGTCCTGACCTACTTCACATACATTTCAATCCCCAAGGGTATTATACAAGAACTATGGATAGCTGGGGAGTCACTATATATGGAAAAAATGGAAAACAGTTATATCAAGGGTAACTTCAGAGGTCCAGGACTCAAGAAACCAAACACCACCTTGTCATCTTATTATTACAAAAAGTCTCGTCTTGAGATGCATCTGTAGTGCCTTCTCCACTATCAAGGATACATATAAATATTCTAAATCTGGAATCCCTAAGTTATTTACATTCCCAAGTTTCAATTCCCCATCCTGCTAAATAAATAAAATACCTGCTAACAACCTGGAAGTGTAGCAGTGAGAATTAATAGGATTACATGTAAAGCAATGCCAGTTTTCAGAAAAAGACTCATTAATATGAATAAATCAGTTTCTTCTGAATAAGTGTTTGATATTAACACTTTTCTAGCAAATCTCTTTCCTGACTCATCACTGAAAGCCTTTTGAATGTAAAATCCTTGACCTTTTGAAGAGCCCTTCATTTCCATGATTTGTTTTATGTAGATTTTTCATACCCTGCAACTCTCTCTCCCACCCCTGTTCCTCTTCTCACAGCTGCCTAATAACTTAGAGAAATTCTGCTATAAGATAAAGAGGCTTTTGGAAAATTCTGACTCTAAGAGGAGGAGGGAGAAGCAAGAAGAAGGCAGTGCTCCATTGCTTCAATATTAAAACTTGAAGACCATTTTTAGGGATCATAATTAAAGCACCAGATACCTAAAATTAGAGGTCACACAAAAGACACTTTAGAATATCATAGTGAACCTCTGGACCTGGGTTTCTTCCTCTCCCTCTGTACAATGAGGAGGTTGGGTTCAATGATGTTCAAGATCATTTTTAAGCTCTACATTTTATCCTTTATGGTTTACTGAGCATTGAATCAGATATGCCAAGTGGATGAGGAGGAAGTGTGCAGGTTGGGAAAGAATGTGACTGTCTGCACCAGTGATCTATGTAGGAGTGGGCAGAGGAGAGATACATATCAGGGGTGCTGGTTTGGAGGTATTACATCCCCCAAAACGCCATGTTCTTTGATGCAGTCTTATGGGGACAGATGTATTCGTGTTGATTAGGTTGGAATCCTTTGATTGAGTGTTTCCATGGAGATGCGACTCAATCAACTGTGGGTGAGACTTTTGATTAGATCATTTCCATGGAGGTGTTGCCCCACCCATTCAGGGTGGGTATTAATTGAATCACTGGAGTTATATAGAAAAGTTCACAGACAGAAGGAGGTGCTGCAGCCAAGAGAGACACTTTGAAGAATGCACAGGAGCTGATAGTGGAGCTGGAACACAACCTGAGAACAGAAAACGTGCCTTCCCAGTTAACAGAGGTTTTTGGGATGCCATTGGCCTTCCTTTGGTGAAGGTATACTTGTGTTGATGCCTTCATTTGGACATGTTCATGGCCTTCAGACTATAAAATGTAAACAAATAAAACCCCTTTAAAAAAGCCAATCCATTTCTGGTATTTTGCATAATGGCAGCATTAGCAAACCAGAACACTAGGTCTTCTGCTATGGATCTTGCAGGCGTGCTCATCTGCGGAGCTCTGAGAACCTCCAAGGCCCCAAAATATTAAGTGCCCATTTTTGGCTCAGATACCAACATTCTGTTAGCAGCTAATATTTATTGGGTGGTTAATATGTGACAGGCATTAATTCTTCTGACAACAATTATAGGTCAGATATAATCCCCATTTAAAAGATGAGGAAATTAAAGAAGAGACGCTAATTAAATTTCTCAAATTCTTACCACTTGCAAGTTGCAGAGCCTGGAGCTCAGGTTTGTGTGACAAAAAAATTATGTCCAATAAAAACATTGATTATCAGTTCTCACATTAATATTAGGTTTCTGCATTAACTGTATGGTACTTATCTCTGGTTTCTCAGGTCCTTTTCAGCTCCAATAATCTAATGAGTGCATTTAATGTATTGTTGGAATGCAGAAATCCTTACAGTCCAAATCCATGTATTTCTCAGTTTCTCAATTTTCTTCTTCTCTATAACCCCATAAACATCCCTTTTTCTGACTGAACTAGGAAAAGGGATATATCCAAATAGAAATCATAACTGATGGGAGGAGATTAGAATAGCAGCCTCCTGAATTTTTTGCATTTCAGTGTTCCATCTTTTTGCCTATCTAGGAGGGAAAGGGCTTTTGGGGACTAGATAGTGATTTGTCATTGACTTCAAGCAATTGTGGACAAAACTTGTCCTTGAGGCATTATAGAGATGCCTTACCTGTTTTGTAAGTAATAGGAAGTGGGCCCTATGAGGAAGTTAAGAAGTTAAGGTGATCATGTAGTTTGTTTAACGTCCCAGAACTACTGGACTAAAAAGCTCGGGTTGGGAAGTGGAGGCTGTGGGGCTACCTGTGCTGTGTGAGGTGATCAAACCCTTCCCTCCCTTCTTTCTAAGACTTTATAGATGAAGTTTATAGATAATGCTAAATAGGACCAGTTGCCGGACTGGGGAGGGAAGAGGGTTAAGATCAGGCAGTGATATCTACATTTTGTTTGTAAAGCCCCTTTACCGACGAGCTCTCACTTGACTTTTGGTAACTGATGGATAGAAAAGAAATCCAACTAATTTTCTAGTCAACTGAGCATATCCCATTATCAAACAAATACTAGAAAAAGAACAATAATCTGCTATTTTACTAAAAATAACTTCCTCCCTTATTGCTTTTATTTTATAAAATTCAGAAAATGGATAAAGAAAAAGGAAAAACATCCAGTTGGCTCAATGGATGATAGAATGCAGGAATTGGTTTCATTTGGGCCTGATCCTTGGTTCACTGGGCCAGAGTCACTTCATCTAATCTCATAATAATCATCAGAAACCTGTCACACCCACTTGATGAGTGGGCAGGCATGTCGCCAAATGTCCCCAGAATGTTCAAGAGAAAACTTTTCGTTCCCCCTGGAATTTTCACTCCAGACTGATGGAGTGCTCTCACCAGGTTGCTGGAATCACATACAACAATTTGGACCTGGAAACCACACCTCCAGCTGTGAGTGTGCTGTGTTATTGTTGGCTCGTGCTTTATTTAATATGTCCTTTGGTTTTCTGTGTCCTCTGCCAATAAAGAAAATTTAATCTTCTGACTGTCAGTTGGTGTCTTATCAAAAACATGATGGACCTGCTGTGATGACCCTGGGGAATTGCTCTCCTCTCTCTGTGCCAAAACTCTGGCGGGCTCTCACTCCAGTGTACAGCTCCCCCAAAACTACTCGGCCACTCACCAGAGCGAACACGTACTTTGGCTCCCATCAGTTTTTTTAGACTTACTGAAAATCACTTTTCATTGTTAGTAATATTTTTATGAAATTTATATCTGCTATTATAATGTCACAATTTCATTAAAAGTCAGTTGTTTCCATGAACCATGAAAACATGGTTGAATGCTTTGGAAAGATTCCATAATTCCATATAGATGACTTGAAAATGAAAGGAGGGAAGGAAGGAAGGAAGGAAGGAAGGAAGGAAAGAAAGAAACAGAAAAAATCACTGTTAAGAATGTGTAAGCAAAATAACTTTAAAATTGGAAAAGAGTTAAAAGTTAGTATTGATCTGAAACTCAAATTACTTCACAATCATATATGTTACTACTTGGCTTTAGAGAAACCAATAACTAAAAATTATAGACCAACTAATATGCTATGCGTTATGCAATAAAACAATGAAAATGATGGAGTTCCACACTCATACTTAAATAAAAGGCTTTGAATATATAGATAAAAACAATGGATCTACAAAATGTTTTAAAGCATTAGCTATTTATAACTTAATATCATGCTATCATTGAACCAAATCTTTGTATTAATTGATCAGATAATGCAATGCTCCCATTTGTACCAGACAAATGTGCTACTGTTATATAAAACAACACAAATAACCCTACAGTCTTTTCAACCTTTTTTAAATTAAATATGTGTGTAATCATGTTTAATGATTTTAAAAGTATTCCATTTCCAGATGCACTACAGTTTATTTAACCAATTCCATGCTGGAAGGTATTTAAGTTAAAGATCCTCATTGCTTAGTCTTTGTACACACACCTAATGGTTATCTTAGGACACAGTTTTAGATTTGGAATTGCTGGCTTGGAGAGTACACAGAGCTTTAAGACTTTTGATAATACACATGGTGGGGGAAGATCATCACCAAATTTCAGTTTAAAAGACAGCTAGCAGGAAAGACAGACTGAAATGTAACTGAAGCCTTGGGATACAATAAGTCACTCAAAGAAAATGGTAGGACTATCTGTCCTCAAGCAGACAGACACCAGAGTTTTAACAAGAACATCTGTCACCAGGAATGAATGAAACCTTTGAGTGATCAGCTCCAGAGAGGTTATTAAAAGCTTGAACACAAAGCAAAGTAGGTAATGACCTACTTTCACACACACACACACACACACACACACACACACACACACACACATATACCCCACCCCCACCCCCCAAATAAAACATTACACTTAAGCTTCCACTTTAGCAGGACTGGAATCTCTTTAAGATGCTGCAAAAGAGTGCATGATCATTTCTTGGAAAACAGAGCTCTTGCAGAATAAAATGCAGACCTTTGCGACACATCATTTAGATTAAAACGTCCTGCACACAAATGTCATTTTAAAGGCTTTCACTTCCTATCACGGTGGACAAGCTCAAGAAAAATGTCAGCTAGAAAATCAAATATAATAAGATACTTTCAGAATATAAGTCACATGCTCTCAGTCTTAAAGCTAGTACATTTTGCCATGAGGCACAAACAGAAGTCATTAAATAGATTTTCTGATTCAAAACAACCAAAAACCCTACTGTCTAGGTTAGAGCACATAACAGAAAGTTTTGGCACACTCCACTCTTCTGCTAATGTAGTAAAACTAGGATGAATCTGAGGTTTATATACCTCTCACATTGGCAGGGATGAAGTGTTGGGGACTAAATCCTGATTTTGCCACCAAATAGCTGCATAGAACTGTACTGTATTTCTAGCCACAGCTGTGACTCAAACCGAGGGTAAGTCACTTTGGAGTCTGATGTGCTAAAGTTGAAGATTCAGGTTAGGAAGGGGGAGTCTGTCACCAACCACTCACGTGGAAGGGGGAAATATCTAAATATGAGTAAGTCATGGACAAGTGAACGTTTGAAGTAAGTGCAAAAATTGCTTGGGCCCCTAGGATATTGAGGTGGGTGGCAATTGATAGTGAAGAAGAGAGTGAGGTGGGAGAAGAGGATGAAGGTGAAGGACACTAAGAGTTTTAGGAAATCTGAGGATATAAAACTTGAAGTGTGTCTCAGTAAACCAAAGCAGATTACTGGAATGTATGTGTTTTTCTTATCTCCATATGTCAGGAAATGGAAAAAAAATTCAGAGTAAATTATGTGGATAGAATTCAGGGAAAATGCCAAGTTGGCGTTTGTATACCTATTAGCACGTATATTCAAATCTCAAGCAAAATGTCCCCGAGGAAAAGCATCTTGTTTCATGAGTGTTGAGCAAGTTGAGAGATGATTGGAATGAGGGAATTTAAAAAGAGTGAAAAAGTGAGACTCACAGTTTGAAAACATCTTAGAGGTGGAAGAGAAACAAAGGACCACTTTACTGAATTTTAAATGAGGATCTGAAGCCTGTTTGCTGTGTGTCCTCCCAGAGCACTGATCTTAACCAGTCAAGGTTAAAGAGTCATTCTCTACCCAAATGAAATGAGTGACTGCTTTTCCCTAAATTCGGTGAAGATATGAGGGGCAGAGTGATGGGAGCAAGACAGCAGCAGGGTTTCATCCCCATGAACCTAGGGCAGTGGCTCTTAACTCTGGTGACACATTGAAGTCACCTGGAAGGCTTCTGGATTCTAAGAATTTTGTTCTGAACCAACTGAAAGGATGATGTTGTCTGGCTTTTAAATTACCATCCCAGAATAAACTCTGGAGCATGGATTTATTCTGTTGTCTTGATGAGTATTTATTGAGAGAAAACAATGCTCCAGATACTCTTCTGGCCAGTTGGTAAATTTAAGGAAAAATAATCCCTGCCTTAGAAAAGCTTAAGGTATAACAGGAAGATATAGACAGTAAGCAGAAAACATGATATACAAAGACTATAAATTGATACAACCTATGGAAAAAAACTTACAAGAAAGTGAGAGGAATTGGACATACAAAAGAGGTGGGAAATACAGTTCAATATTAAAGTGAGTGGGCATATCAGGCTGCACTTAAAAACATGATATTGCTTCCTCAAAAAGTTAAATATATATTTACCATATGACCCACCAATCCCTCTTCTAGGTATATACCCAAAGAGAGTGAGAACATAATCACAAACAGATACTTGCAGACCAATGTTTTTATATATATATTAATGCTATTTCATTGTTCACTATAGTTAAAAGCAGGTAAAAATCCAATTGTCCGTCAACAAATGAATGAATAAACAAAATGTGGTACATACACACAATTGAATGTTATTCACCCATAAAAAATACTTGAAGTTATGAGACATGCTGCAACATGGAAGAACATTGAAAATCTTATGTTAAGTGAAGTAAGCAAAGCACATAAGCACAAAATTGCATGATATTACTTATAAGAGAGGACTAGAAATAGCAAATTCCCAGAGATAGAAAGCAGATAAGAGGTTGCTGGGGAGAGAGGAGGATAGTGAGAAGGGAAGTGTGTTTTTGTAAAAATTTTAAAAACATGTATAATATGTTCCAAGATAAAATTAGTAGTTACACTCATCCTGAATAAAACAAGGAAAAATAAAATTGAATTACAAAATTAAAAGCAAGGTATTTGAGAAAAGTCTTCATGGTGGTAAAAAAAAAAAAAAGGAGAGTGTTGCAGGTAGAGGGGCAGCTAGTGAAAATGGCTTAAGACTGGATTTTGACAGGTGTGTTCAAGAAACAACAAGATGATTTCTGAGACTTGAGTAGAATGAGTAATGTGAAAGAGTAGTACAACCTGAGGATAAGGAAGGTAATGGGCACCACAGCATAAATTGAGCCATTGTGAGAATATTGGCTTTTATTCTGAGAGAAATAGGGAGACAATAATAGAGGGCTTTGAGCCAAGGGACTCATACATGATTTGATTAATGTCTTAAAGGATACTTTGTCTTTTATGCTGAGACTAGAATAGAGGGGGACAGAAGTAGTAGCAGAGAGTTCAGTTCATAGGCCACAGCAGCCAAAATTGATGGTGGCTTGAGACATTTTCTTGGCAGAAGAGACAGAGATAAACGGTCAAAATCTGGACATACTTAGAAAATAGAGCTGACAATATCTCCTAGGAGATTAATATGTAAAGACAGAGAAGAGTTGTTCTAGTTTGCTAATGCTGCCCTTTTGCAAAACACCAGAAATGGATTGGCTTTTATAAAGGGGGTTTATGTGGTTGCAAAGTTACAGTCTAAAGCTCATAAAATGTCCAAGGTAAGGCATCAACAAAGGGTACCTCCACTGAAGGATGGCTGATGGTGTCCAGAAAACCTCTGTTAGCTGGGAAGGCATGTGGCTGGTGTCTGCTTGCTCCCAAGTTGCGTTTCAAAATGGCATTCTCCAAAGTGTCAGTGTCAGCTTCCAACAGCCGTCTTCAAAATATGTTTCTCAGCTGCAGCTAGCTATGAGCTCCTTCTGTCTGAACTTTTATAGGGCTTCAGTGATCTAATCAAGGCCCATGCTGAATGGGTAGAGCCACACCTCCATGGAAATTATCTAATCAAACATTTCACTCACAGCTGATTGAGTCACATCTCCATGGAAGCACTCAAAGGATGCCAATCTAATCAACACTAATACATCTGTCCCCACAAAATTGCATCAAAGATAATGGCGTTTTGGGGACCATAATATATCCAAACTGGCACAAGAGTCAAGGTAAAAGATGCTGAGTTTAGCTTTTGGCCTAAGACAACTGGAAACTTCAAGTTGCCTTCAAACAGGAAAGGGAAAGTGCAAGAGAAGTAAGTTTGCTTGACTGGAGGGAGAACATGAGTTCAGTTTATGTCATGTTGAATTTGAGATGTCTGGTGAACAACTGGAGATGCCAAGCATGAGTTAGAAATACACATGTTGAGTTAGGAGAGAAGTCTGGCTGGAGATACAAATTTGTTATTCAGGAGCACAGAAATACTATTTAAAGCTATGAGAGTGAATGAAAACATCAATGGTATGCATGCACATAGTGAAGAGGACAAAGAACTGTGCCTTAGAGCACACTGACATAAAGAAGACAGAAAGAAGAGGTGGAACTTGCATAGGTTAATGATAAAATGTGATCCATAGGCAGGAGGGGGAAGAAAGTGTTTTGCTCTGATGCACCAATTAAAGCAAGTAGAACCTTGAGGTGGTATGATAAATGGTGTCATGTATTACTGGCAGATCAAGTAAGATGAGATCTGAAGTGGATCATTGGATTTATGGATCCTTGGATCAATGGATCATTGTGCAGATCTTTGGTGACTTAAAAAAGAAGTTATTGTGGGAATGAAAAACTGATAAAAGTATATTTGAGGGAATAAGAGAAGAATTGTGCATAGGTATATAGAAAATGCTTTGGCCGATTTTTCCTGTTGATAAGAATAAATAAAAAGGCAGAGAAAGTGGGGTGAAGATATTTTTCAGACAGAAGCAAAGAAAACAGCAAGTTTTAAGTCATTTGAAATGACCCAGTATTAAAAGGGAAACCCTGATAACATAGGGGAGAGGAGAAAAATTGCTAGAGTGGTGATTTTGAATAGGCAAGAGGAGATGGGATCTCTGTATGATTGGATAGTCTGTTTCTATATAAGAACATAGTTCATCTGTGATTAGACATGGGAAGGCAGAGTTTGTTGATACAGATTCTGGTAGGAAGGTTGATACAGCGGGAGTTTATAGAATTTCCCTTCTAACTGCTTCATTTTTCTCAGTGAGGTAGACATCAAGGTCCTCAGCAAAGAGTGAGGAGTGGGAAGGATGTGCTAAAGATCTGGGGAGAGAGGAAAAGGTGAAAAATAGTTGTCTGGGACACTGGAAATTTGCATGACCTCAGAATGCACACGGGTGCATGTATGTACAATTGCCTGGCAATCTAAAGGCTCCTGATCATGAATTTCAAGTAAGAACAGGCCACTGAGCTTTCATATTTTCTCCAACCATGTTCAGTTACAAAAATATAGAAAAAGAGTTAACAGAGATTTGGATTTAAATGGAGTTGTAATTCTGCCATTCAGTTATGTTGAGGATAGAGAGGAGGAAGGGAATCCAGAGTGTATGCAAGAATAAGTGAACACAGAATGAAAGTTGGGTGTGGAGGAGAGTGCAAATATCAAGGGGATGAAGGTTAGAAAAAAGGTTGCATGATAAATTTACGGAAAATCCAAATGGGGTTCACCACTTGCTGGATTAGGGTTATAAGAAAGAACTGGAAAGATAGGGAGTATTTATCAAGGGTCTGTCTTTGGGAAAAGGTCACTAAGGAAAGTTGGAGGACAAGTTTATTAGAAAATAAGAGTTCCATAAACGTCAAAGCCAAGGTCCTGGAAGGATTATATACAGGTATATGATAATTCTGAGGAATTAAGACAGTGTAAATTGGAAAGAATGGGGGAATGACATGGTCATTGGTAGAAAATAGCAGGATGATAACATGAGATTCACAGCTGGGGGTTTTCAGGAAAAAGGAAGGAAGAATCATCAGAAAATGAAAATGAGGGGGAATGGAAGTAGGTATTCTGCTTGACCTACATACAGGTCCAGTGGCAAAGAGAATTGTGTGTGTGTGGGGGGGAGCTACCACTGGGGAGATATATAGGGATGATGATGAGTTCAGAAGAGAGTAGCATTAAGAATATGAGCCATAGACTACAACGTTACCAAGATGGCAGCTTGGATGCATGGAGTGAGGCCCAGAAAGAACAGGAGGAAGCCATGCCAACTCTGCATTTCTTGTGTTCATATCTCCTGGGATCATATCATTTGACACTACAAGAATCTCTATGCTAAGGACTGAAGAGTACTGTAGAGGTGAGGGGTTAAAGGGGCTCCCTCCTGTGGCTCTGCCAAGGAAATCTCACCCTTACTTTTGGACCTACTGCCTCCAGGAGCTTCTACACCTGGAACCTCTCTTTCTTTCCAGTCCTCTTATTTTCTATTTCATTTCTGAGGCCTGACCCACCAATTAACTGGCAAGCCTCTCTGGATAACAATAATTTTGCCCCTGTTATATACTGGACACTGTGCTGCCCACTAGGGAGTAAAAACATATCAGAAGCCTGCCTCAGAGGAGCTTATAGTCTAGATGCTATTTATAACATTTTTGCCTTTTCCTCTTCTTCTCCACTGGACAGCAGGGTCTTTTATTATGTATGAATTCCACTCACTCACCCCCAAAGCATAAGGTTTTAATAAATATTTTGTGACAAATTCAGGGTTCTGTTTAAACCAATATTCATGAAAGTTCTAGAGTCCTGTTAATCTCTCTAGTTCCCAGTTAGACTCTCAACAAATGCAGGTAAAAGCTGTATTTCTGTATCAAATTCAAATTCTTGATTGACTAGTCACCTCTAGTTTTGAATCACAGCAAAGAGGAAGCTGGAAAAACAGGTAAAATTGTTCTGAATATGAGGTAAGTATAAAGCTCAAAACCCTAGGAAAATAATACTACTTTCTAACTCCAAACCCTCCTATCTTAATGGAAAATAAGCTATGTAGCAAGTTTTTTCATCTCGAATTATTTGTGAGAGCAATAAGGTGGAAAACTTTCTAAAATTACAATAAATAAAAAGGTATCATGCTAACATTATGTTATGAAATGTAATACAATCATTAAACTCATGGAAAAAATAGTTAATGATATGGAAGACTGAATATGATATGTTTAAAAAGAAGAATGTCAAGTTATTTATCCAATATAATCACTTTGTAGGGAAAATAATATATGCTAATGCATAAAAATAGGAGAAACTGTGGAAGGAGTCTGCATTAGCATTTAGCAAAAGTCACTGGAGATAACAGGAGACATATTTAATGCTTATTTTTATGCTATATGAATAATATAAAATATTTAGGTAAAACATTCATTATTTTATTTTAAGAAAAAATACCTTTTAAAAAAAGTTTATCAAATACCCCAGTGCATCCCAGAGTACTTTTAGCAGGAAATAAAAAAAAAATTTGCAAAATCCCCTTGAGGGGAAAGATGTGGAAATATCAAACTTCCTCTCCTAGGGAATTCCTGATATTCCCACAAGCATTAGGGAATCCCAGTTTAATAAGTCAGGCCCTTGATCTTGGGGCTTGCCCTTATGAAACTTATTCCTGCAAAGGAGAGGCTACGCCTACTTATAATTATGCCTAACAGTCACGCCCAGAGAACCTCTTTTGTTGCTCAGATGTGGCCTCTCTCGCTCAACCAATCTACAAATAAACTCACTACCCTCCCTACTATGAGGGACATGATTCCCAGGGGTATAAGTCTCCATGGCAATGAGGGACAGGACTCCCAGGGATGAGTCCTGTCATTGTGGTATTGAGAATGCCATCTTGGCCAAAAGGGGGAAAAAAATAAAGCAAAATAAAGTTTCAGTGGGTGAGAGATCTCAAATAGAGCCTAGAGGTCAATCTGGAGGTTATTCTTACACGTTATATAGATATTCCTTTTTAGTTCCTAGTGTATTAGAACAGCTAGAAGGAAATACCTGAATCTGTTGGACTGTAATCCAGTAGACTTGATTTCTTAATGATGATTGCATGACTATATAGCTTTGCTCATGTTACTGTGTGATAGTGAACATCTGGTGACCGACACTTCCTTTATCTAGTATGTGGGCAGATGAGTAATAAAATTATGACTATATATATAATAGATGGGATAAGGGATATGGGATGATTTGTGTGTTCTTTTTTATTTTTTAATATATTTTTATATTTTTTCTTTATTTTGGAGTAATTAAAATGATCAGAACTTGATTGTGGCAATGAATGTACAGCTATATGATGATACTGTGTGCCATTAAATGTATACTTTGGATAGATTATATGGTGTGAGTATATCTCAATAAAATTGCATTTAAAAAGTCTATCAAAGAAAAATGATGCAACAAAAAAGAAAAATGATAGATTAAAAAAAGGAATGAGGAAGATAAATTCTAATTGAACTAATCATGTAGAAATTTAGTATTTGACTACTCAATAAATTAATACATAATATTTGTTATTTATCTGAACTTTCAAATGAAACAAATTCAGACTGAATAAAAAGTGAATAAAATATCAGAAATATGTATCAGTGAAAAAGTAAGAAATGCCTATATTCTAGTTTTGTTTTAATGTAGAATGATTTTCCAGGAATAAAATAATAAATGGAGTATGTAAATCAGTGTGAAAGTTGACACATGTCAATGTTGGATAGAGTCTTGGATGACAGGTGTGTTTCTTTGTCACATTTTCCCTGTCCACTATATATAATTCAGATGTAGGCACATTGTTGGAATGAACAAAAAAAAATATTGAACAAATGAGAGAAAATTGTTAGGGTTTTAATTTAAATACAAGGGTCCTATGTCTACCCTTATAAAAAACAAGTGTCTCACATAACTAACCGATCCAGACAAAACTGTCACAAAGAGCCCTACCTATAGCCATCATTTTTTAGAAACCAGCAGAAAAATAAAAGCCATCTTTCATTCTGGGCTTCTCCTCACCCCATTCTCACTGCAGTGTGCTGTCAAATTTTGCCCTCCTGGGGGATTTCAAACTACACCAGGGAGAGATTTGGTTATGAGAAAGCTTGAATTCTGGCTTTCACTCCAGTGTTACTAACAGTTGGTTCTGGATTGTGGTTGTAATGAGGCTTTCTGATTCAGCTTATGTTCTTTACGCTAATCCTCATAAAAACACATATGTCATCAGGATATTTAATCATGGTAGATATCAATTACTCATGGAGTATAAAGGTGCAACCACATTTTCAGTTCTGTCTTTGATCATCCAGAAACATGAACTTAAAAAAGACAGAATAAGTCCTCTAGTGAAATTTTGAAGTAGTTGTTTAGTTATTTTAAAATTAAAAGCCTTCCCTTCCTTTCTCTTATAAGATTGAATCATTATTCCTCTCATATGGGTGTAAATCACAAAATGATCTTGGTGCTCCAAATGTTAGCCACTTACAAATCTCTTTTAATTGTTGTCCTCTGCTCATCACTTAAATATTGATGTTCCCTTGCTTTGTAGCCTGTTTCTTTGTTCCTCATTCTTTGCATGAACTTTCAATGATCTCATCAGTTCCTGGAGATTAACTACGATCTTTTCATGAATGGCTATGGAATCTTGCTAGTTCATATATCTCTCAACTTTTAGATTTGGTATATTTCACATGCATGGTATAAACCCAAACACAATTCAGTTTCACTCCCCTAAGCTTTTTTTACCTTTGGTGAATAAGATGAACTTTGCATCCCACCTTGGAGAACAGCACAACTAATGAGCATCCAGTTAACCAGGAAAGAAGCATGGAATCAATCTAGGCTCTTCTCCATAATCCACACTTCCAGTATTCATATCAACAGGCCTTAATGAATCTTTAACAAGAACTTTCTTAACAACCCTCTCTGCATCATCCCTATGACTATCTTAGTTCAGGCTCAAGTCATTCATCAAGTGAGATCCTAGTCTTGTCTCCAGTTCTTTCTTCACAGAGCTACCTAATTTTTCAAATGTCCTTTCTTAACATACATGCACATCCACATTGTCAACTTGATAAATAACTTCCCACCCTCTCAAAGTATACTTTTTACTCAGGTATGTCCCCCACTATGTGAATGAATCTAAGTCTTAATTTCAAATTGTGCTCTCATCAATCTGTATGAAGGAAATTGTGACCCTAGGTAGAGATTCCAATTCTACTGGCTTGGGGTGGAGCACAGGTAGAGTAGGTTTTTAAAGCTCCCCAGAAATGGTCTCAATATTTAGCCATGGTTTGAAATTCCTGGATTAAATCATAGCAAATGCTACATGTTGGTTCTTTTACCCAAATCTCCAGCCACACTCTTTTTGTCCTTCCCATCCTCACATCTTTACTTTGGGGTGAAAGGGGGAATGCGAACTGATGAACTGCGCCTAAGCTCTGTTAATAACAAATACTGCATCCTCTTTCTCTTGAGAAGCACACAAACATCCCCCCCCACACGCACCTCAGCAATAACGTAATCAAGCAAGTAAGCAAGCAAGCAAAATTAAGGATCTCTGTTTGCACACATGCCCCAGCCAATAAATCTATGGTAGACAAAAAGGTCTGTTCATTTGGAGAGTGGAAGAATCAATTTGCTTTATTGCTTTCTCAGGTGCCACACTGTCTAGGTCTGAACTTCTTATTAGTAATCTGTGTGACTAGTGACTGTCAGGGACTCCAACCCCAAAAGGTAGGCATGAAGAAGGGATCTGAAACTACCGAGGTGAATTTTCCAAAAGAAATGGCAAGATAGGGCTAAAAAAAGATATGAAGAGGTTGTATAAAAATAAAAAAAAGAGATAGTTTTGTTTGTGGGCTAGATCATAACCTATACACTGAGTTTAGTCAATTAACTATTTAGGAAGATGTTTAATCTATAGAGCTTGTTTACTTTGGGACACCAGAGTAGTCAATAATATGATCAAAAGCTGCTGTTTTTCCTCATGGCACTTGCTACTATTCATATTTATGTATGTGTGTGATATTTATTTGTTTAGTGTCTTTCTCATTCACCAGGTATGCTCTCCTGGGGATAGGGATCAACTCTCTTTTGGCCATCCATGTGTGCCCCAAACAAGGCACTTAGTCAACACTCAACTGAATGGATAGAGGAGGTACTGATTAGTTTTAGGATCACAGAAGGATATTCTCCTTCATATACCTACATAAACAGAGAAGGATGTTCTTCTCCATATACATATGTAAACATAAGATACAGTCTTTTTGAGAAAAAAAAAATTGTAGTCCCTGGGTCTTTTGCCCCCAAAAGTTAAATTTCAGTCTTACTTTCCTCATATTTCAATATGATAGAAGATAAATGCAATCTTTTTGGAAGGCTTCCAATTTGAATTCAAACTTTCAAAAATTTATGTTTTAATGACAAGAGCCACAATTTCAAATGGGAGTATATTCAAAAAGTTTACTTACTGATTTTCTGAGTTGTGAGCTTTTATATCACAAAATGATGTATTATCATTTGAAACAAATTTGTGGTTCACCAGACTACAAGTGTTTTATGTGTGCTAGACCACAAATTTCATCATCGTTGTGAAGGATTCTGTAAAGTGCAGCTCACCTCAGCAGTGATTTGCACATATTTAATATTTGAGGGTTGTTCTCTTTCAAAAGGAAATGATTCTCATGTAGAAATACAAACATGCAAATCTTCCTTGAAACATAACTTAAAACACAAAGTAATTCAGATTTCTGGTGACGTTCAGGAATGAATTTGCATAGATCACCACATTTTGCACAAAGTTCCCCACTTCACATTGACATTATTTCTTCCTGACTGATCCCATATAAAACATTTAATGGCAATTTGGACAAAAAATGCAAACATTTGAGACATTCTATTTTTTCCTTTGATTTATACAATTATTTGTATATCTGTTGTACATTCTGACCTGGAAACTCAGATAATGAGTATAGAATCTGTTTCGCTAAGGAGAACTCAACTTGCTGGAATTTCTATTTGACAGAAAGAGTAAGAGCAATTAGTTGGCTCAAATAAAAACTGTACAATAAAAATATAATATATGATTGAACTTAGCTTGATGTAACAGCTACACAAAAGATAAAGGTATAGAAGTGAATAAGGTACTATTATCTAAATATAAAAATGATAAAAATATTCAAAATTGTAAAATATGTTAAATTTTGCATTTAAAGAATTTTATTACCTGCTGTGCCAATTTGGCTGTATTATGTCCCCCAAAACGGCATTATCTTTGATACAATCTTGTGGCGGCATGCATATTCATGTTGATTAGATTGGAATTCTTTGATTGTTTCCATGGAGATGTGACTCAATCAGTTATGAGTGAAATGTTTGATTGGATAATTTCCATGGAGGTGTTACCCCAACCATTCAGGGTGGGTGTTAATTGGATCACTGGAGTTGTATAAAGGAGTTCACAGACAAGGACCTCAGAGTAACTGAGAGTGACATTTTGAAGAGGAGCTGCAGCTAAGAGAGGACAAAACACCCCAAGAGCAATATTTTGGAGAATGCCATTTTTAAATGCAACCTGGGAGCAAGCAGATGCCAGCCACATTCCTTCCCAGTTAACAGAGGTTTTCCTGCTGCCAATGGCCTTTCTCCAGTGAAAGTACCCTTTGTTGATGCCTTACCTTGGACACTTTATGGACTTAAGACTGTAACTTTAAACCAAATAAACCCTTTTTATAAAAGCCAATCCATTTCTGGTATTTTGCTTAATGGTAGCATTAGCAAACCAGAACACCTGCTATATATTAAGTTCTCAATTATGATGTCTGTAGCTTTTTTCTTTTACTTTTTCTTTTTAAACAGCAAGTGATTTTAATACACACACACAAATCCTGACTCAAATTAAGTTGATTTGCATGGTGGAAAGCTATTCAAGCTCATTAGAAGTATTTTTGGGGTTATCTTGTACATACATCAAGAAATGACTCTTCTTTAAGTGCATTAATTAGATCCTTAAAATAAGCTTAAAACTTTTCAAAGAAAGATACTAACATTTTTAGTGAAACTAAAACTTGATAAATAGATGAAAAGTCAAATCTGATTGCATCACATTGTGAGAAGCAAAGGCCACTGTTATAAAAAGAAAATCTGTCTCCTTTTTCAACTACAGATTATTGTCATCAAATTTATTTTGCTGCTTAATGAAATTGTTCAATGACATTTCACCTTTTAGTCAAAATATCAGTGAAAGGATGTCAGCAAAATACTTGTAAAATAAAAAGTTTCATTCATTTTAATACCTAACAAAGAGCGTAAAGTGATCAATAAATTATGGGGAAAATCTCACCCCAAATCCTAGCAACATGGCAAACCATCTTTATTAAGTTTTCAAAATAATAGTCAAGACATCGGTAGATCTGTTGCTAGAATTTTGCCTTTTCAAACCTAAATTTCTATAACCATTATGCCATCACATTCAGTCAGAAGGAGACACTATTATTCCCATCAATATTATCCCCTTGCATCTGAAAGCAGCAACAGTAAGAGTTACCCTGAACTGGGATTTTCAAGTTTTATTTTTTTGGTCAGAGGAGCTGAAAAAGCAAGACTAAATCTTTTTACCAAGAGTAAAATGAAGGACCTTTAAAGGGACAATTGCAGTGTGTGTGCAGCCAGCAAGTTCTCCAGCACACCTGAAGAGAGGAAGGATTATTAAAATCCTAGAGACACAGGCTCCTGCCCAAGGACTATCTATTAAAAGGCAACATAGGGTGCAGCTGTGGTTCTCAAATTGTGCTTCCTTGTGCAGTAGCATCAGGATCACCTAGAAACTTATCAGAAGTTCAGCATTTCAGGCCTCAAACCAGACTTACAGAACCAAAAACTCTGGGTTGGGACCCAGCAACCTGCTTTACAAACTTTCTGTGTGATTCTGATGCACACTCGCATCTAGGATCCCCTGTGTGGAAATTTAGAGCTTGTGCTCTGGAATCAGTTCTACCTAGATTCAAATACCAGTTATGTACCTGACTGGTCATGTGGCTGGGGAAATGTTTTTAACCTCTCTGCAGTTCAGCTTCCGCACCTGTAAGAAGGGAATGATAATATTTCTGTCAGATAATTAATTGAAAACAGAATGCAACATTATAGTAAACTCTTAGGAAATGGCCATGGTATTGACGGCTTGAACAGTTCATCTAATTATTTTGGCCCCTTTCCTTAACTGTCCCATAATATAAATGCTACCAATAAAATGCCTGTGTGTGTGTGTTTTTTATTAAGACTGTTCACAAATCATACAATTATTCAAAGACCCAAAGTGTACAATCAATTGCCCATGGTGCCATCATACAGCTGTGAATCCATCACCACAATTGGTTTTTTTTTTTTAATTTTTAGAACATTTTCATTAATCCAGAAAATAAATAAAGACAAAAAAAGGAAACGCAAATCTTCCTATACTCCTAACCACCCCCTCACCTCCAATATTGATTCATAGTATTGGTATGGTCCATTTCTTACTGTTGATGAAAGAATTTTAAAATACTAACTGTAGTATATAGTTTGCAATAAGTATATATTTTTTCCTATATGCCCCTTTACTATTAACTTCTACTTAATAGTGTCATACATTTGTTCTAGTTCATGAGAGAGATTTCTGATATTGGTACAGTTAATCACAGACATTGCCCACCACAAGATTCATTGTTTTATACATTCCCATCTTTTAACCTTCAACTTTCCTTCAAGTGACATAAGTGACCTGAGCTTACCCTTTCCACCACCTTCAGACACCATTCAGCACTGTTAGTTATTCTCACAACGTGCTACCATCACCTCTTTCCACTTCCGAATGTTTAAGTTCACCCTAGGTGAACATTCTGCTCATAATAAGCAACCGCTCCCCCTTCTTCAACTCCGTTCTATATCCTGGTAACTTGTATTTCATGTCTATGAGTTTACATATTGTAATTAGTTCATATCAGTGAGACCCTGCAATATTTGTTCCCATTTGTCTGTCTCATTTCAATTAATATAGTGCCCTCAAGTTTTCCTCATCAACCCATTTTTTTTAAGACGGTATTGCTCACCCACCATATTTTCTATCCTAAGTAAACAACTGATGGTTCCCTGTGTAGTCATGTATTTATGTATTCACAACCATCACCACTATCTATATAAGGACATCTCCATTTCCTCCACAAAGAAGGAGGAAGAGTCAAAGAAGGTAGAGAGACAAAGAAAAAAATAAAAAAAGAAAGAGAAAAAAAAAACATGACAGCTAGGAAATGACAAAAGGAAAGATAGCATTAAACCAAAGTTGAATAAAGACTCAGACAACATAACCAATGCCAAGGGTCCCATACCCCTCCCCTATGCCCCCCCACAGGAATTTAGCTTTGATATATTGCCTTTGTTTCATTAAAGGAAGCATGATTCAATGTTTCTGTTAATTATACTCTCTAGTTTGCATTGATTGTATTTTTCCCCCAATCCCACCCTATTTTTAACACCTTGCAATGCTGACATTCATTTGTTCTACCTCATGTAAAAACATATTTGTACCTTTTATCACAATCATTGAGCACCTTAGGTTTCACTGAGTTATACAGTCCCAGTCTTTATCTTTCCTCTTTCCTTCCGGTCTCCCACATGCTCCTAACCTTCCTCTTTCAACCATACTCGCAGTCACCTTTGCTCAATTTACTTACATTGCTGTGCTACTATCTCCCAAAAGTGTGTTCCAAACTTCTCACTCCTGTCTTTTCCTTTCTGTCTGTAGGACGCCCTTTAGTGTTTCCTATAGAGCAGTTATCTTGTTCACAAACTCTGTTATTGTCTGTCTAACAGAGAATATTTTAAGCTCTCCCTCATATTTGAAGGATAATTTTGCCAGACATAGGATTTTTGATTGGTGGTTTTTCCCTTTCAGTATCTTAAATATATCATACCACTTCCTTTCTTGCCTCCATAGTTTCTACTGAAAATCTGCATATAGTCTTCCTTTGTATGTGATCGATCACTTTTCTCTTGCTGCTTTCAGGATTTTCTCTTTACCTTTGACATTTGATAATCTGAATATTAAGTGTCTTGGCATACACCTATTCAGATCTATTCTGTTTGGGGTATGCTGTGCTTCTTGGATCTATAATTTTATGTCTTTCATAAGAGACAGGAAATTTTCATTGATTATTTCCTCTATTATTGCTTCTGCCCCTTTTCCCTTCTCCTTCTGGGACACCCAGGGCACATACATTCCTGCATTTTGTGGTGTCATTCAATTCCTGGAGACATTGCCCATATTTTTCCATTCTTTTCTCTATGTGTTCTTTTGTGTGTAGGCTTTCAGGTGTCTTGTTCTCCAGTTCCTGAGTATTTTCTTTTGCCTCTTGAGATCTGCTATTGTATGTCTCCATTGTGTCTTTCATCTCTTGTGTTGTGCCTTTCATTTCCATAGATTCTGCCAGTTGTTTTTTCGAACTTTTGATTTCTACCTTATGTACACCCAGAGTTTTTATTATGTGCTTCATCTCTTTTGCCATATCTTCCCTGAACTTTTTGAATTGGTTTAGCATTAGTTGTTTCAATTCCTGTATCTCAGTTGAAGTGTAAGTTTGTTCCTTTGGGCCATAACTTCGTTTTTCTTAGTGAAGGTGGTAGTTTCTGTTGTCTAGGCATCTGGTTTCCTTGGTTACCCCAATCAAGTTTTCCCAGACCAGAACAGGCTCAAGTTTCAGAAGGAGGCAATAATAGCAGGTCTCCCCGAGGGTGTGTCTTAGAAGACTGGTACACCCTTTGAGGCCTCAAGCCACTGTGCTTTTCTGCCCAGCAGGTGGTGCCTGTCAGTCTGTCAATCCAGACTGGTGTAAGAAGGTGTGGCTTGTGGCTGTTTTCCCCCAGGCTCTGGGGTCTGGTTCTGAATGGAAGGTGGGTAGTAGAGCTTGGTACCATCTCTTTCCTCTTAGGGAATATACACTCCCTGGGGAGATATCATCTGCATTCAAATAGTCTCTCTGACTCTGCTATCTCCACCCTTGTCTGGATCAGAGCACTGGGAACTGAAAATGGCTGGGGCTTTCTCCACTGAGCCAAAAAAGGGACAGAAAGACCACCTTCAGGGCCAGTCTGAGGCCACCCTCAGTTTCACCCATTGGCCAGAGACAGCACCTGGTCCTCTTGGCTCCCCCTACCTCCCAGAGAAGTCCTCCAGCTCTCCAAAGCAGTTATCACCAAAAGCCTCTGTCTGCTTCTTGTGGATTCATAGCTTGTATTGAGTAGTCCACATTTATTAATTAAAACCTCAGTTAGAGCTGGGCTGAGGTATATTCACTTGTTCAGAGTGTGCTACTCTCTAGCACAGCAAAGCTTTGCACTTTGGGCTGCCATGGGGGTGGGGGTTCTCGGCTTGGGTCTGCAGTTTTTACTTACAGATCTTGTGCTTTGATCTCGGGCATTCCTCCCAACCCAGGTTGGTGTATGATGTGTGGACAGTCATGTTTGTCTCCCAGCAGTTATTACATATTATTTGCTGGTTATTCCTGGTTGTTTATTAGTTGTTCCAGGGTGAATAAGTAGCTTCCACTCCTCTCCATGCTGCCATCTTCTTCCACTTCCTCTCCATTATAAAATGCCTGTTTTTAAAAGTGAAGAGGCTTTTTATAAACATCAAAATTTCTAAATGTCCATAGAGGTGTAAGGGTTTCATCCAAAACTCATAATACAAAAATTTATTTTACATGGAATATCCTCAAGTCTAGGCATACACAGACTCAGGAGTTACTAATAACTTCTGTACTGGACAGAAAGGGTGTCATTTGAGGCCTGCTCTCAAAAGCTTGTTTGGCAACAAAAATGCTCTCAGAATTCCTCATTACATTGTAAACAATTCTTAGCTAATGATATGTCCTCATTCTTACACACAATGGCATTGACATTTTAGAACCTCAGGGGCAGTGAAAATAAAATATTTTTCCTGGACCTTATAAGACTCATAATGCTGAGAGAATTTGTGTAATATACCTCAAGACAATAATATTTCCAGGTTCATCTACTCTGGCAGTTCCTGCTAATGGAGTAAGTAGGGTTTAACCCATTTGATCTGTATTATTTTCTTAATTTAAAATGTAAAGCAAACCTAATTGCTCCATAGAGTTAATTTATGTTAGCCCTTTGAGACTGCCTTTCCACACTTAGGAAGATTGCGAAGTTTGCACTGATGAAATCTGTTCACATTTATTAGATTTATCAAGGATTTCTGAAATAAGAACAATCTCTGTGTCCTGAACTTATCTAAATTTCTCATGTAGGTTCACCGTGGTCTGTTTCTGCTACATATACAGTACATTACTAAGGAAGAATTCTGACATGTAAAAAATAAGAAACTCTAGAAAACCCGGTAGAAGAGCATCAGAGATGGCTTCTTAAACATGTCTAGATCAAATAGAAAGCAAAGGTAACTTTCTGGGTTCAAATATTAATCTCCCCACCAAAATAATAGACACAATTTGAGGACTTACAAGGGCCAGAGTGTGTAAAGCATTTGGGTGTATTATTTACTTCCCATGGTACGTGGGAGCAGTACTATGATTACTAACACTTTATTTAAAAGGAAGCAGAGGCTGGAAAGGTTAACAAGTGCTGAAATAGTGATTTGAATATAGAGTCACAACTATTCTTCTCTACCCTTTCTATTTGAAGACTGTACTTAAGCTAAACAGCATTACTATAAGCCAGGCCTAGTTAGAAATGCAGAGCCACAGGCCCTACCCCAGAACTACTGAATCAGAATTTGCATTTTAACAAGATCTCCAGAGTATTTTAGTGACTTTAAAGCTACAGAAGCACTGCTTTTACCATTAAACTACGCTGCCACTGTGCTGCAATGCCTAAAATCTCACAGCATACCCTCTTTCAGAGTAAGCTAAATTGAAGACACTGGTTAAATGAAGGGAAAACATGCATCATATATAGACTCCCAAGCCTCACATATGGAGAGCTGAAATTAATAATTCTAGCCTGGAATCAATTTTTTTAAAAGTGATTCCTAAATCACTTTCTCAAGGCATATGTCATTGAGAGGATAGACTTATAGCTAATGAGTTGTGCAGGGACAGGAAAGCAGAAAGGGGTGGGAACTTACAGACAGGCTTCAAGTAAATGGCCTGAAGTAGCTTAAGTGGAGGGAAAGGAAAACACATTGTCATAGGCACATAGATAATCAATAGCAAAAGACGCCTAGAAAATTGTTTAGCCTGACCCACCCCTACTGTGCTCCCCCACCCCCTGGCATTTTAAGATGATTAAACAGAACAAATCCTGGAATTTTCCCAAGTCACATAACCAACCACCAGAAAAGCCATCAGAGAACTCAAGGCATCTGACCACATACCCACTGCTTCTTTTCACTGTGTTAGGACTCCAAAATGCTTTTAGAGTCAAGTAGCGTTTATTATTTTTTTAAAGGGGGTGGGGGAAGCAAAGGCCAACTTTTCCCTGAAAAATGATACATTTTTTAAAAAATTTGAAGTTAAAAGCAGAATGTAGACAGGCTTTTTTAAATGACAAGCCCATGAATCTTGTTTTTTTGAAAACAAGAAATGTTACTGCAAACCAATATAACAATACAGATGTGTTATACTGTGGAAGGGGAATAAAAACCCATCAGAAGAGACTAGGCACCTTACTTGATACTCCAGGAAATAATATAATGTATCTGTGGACTGAAGACCATATTCCAGGCATTGTGCCAACTGGATACACAATGAGCATGGTGCAATGCAGAGACAGGGGATATTTTGAAAATTAGAATTATGATATCTGAGAGACCCAATATGACGTGGTACAGAGAGCACTGGGCAGTGTCTGTAGACCTGGTTCTCAGAGTCAGCTCTAACCCAGTGTGGTCCTAGCGTCCTTGTCAAACCCTTTATACCTCTGAGTCTGAGCTGTTTCAATTTAAAACCCTGGAAACATGTGCCCTAGTTGTTCACAGAGATGTTACAAAAATCAAAATATAGCTATCATATCAGGAAATGCCTTACAAATTCTCATTTCTCTGCATTTTTATTCATCTTCAGAATGAAGAAAGAAATGAATGACATGAAGCTATAGCAAACTATCTTGATCCTTGTTATTCAGAGACAAAGAGTTTTAAAAAGAGAAGTTAGTAGATTCCAATGAAATTGTCATTATTACAATATTCTGCTTTGGCTTACTTCATATTAATCATGTTTTGGTATATTGCCAATTAAGGTTGAAATTCCTTAGGGAAATATTTGTAGAGAATGTCTTAAGAGCTGCTTGGCACATATTTATGGCCAGAACTTTTGGTATAGATAAAAGAACTATGATGGAGCATGCCTTTTTTTTTTTAATTCAGTTTTATTGAGATATATTCACATACCATACAGTCATCCCCAGTGTACAATCAACTGTTCACAGCACCATCATTTAGTTGTGCATTCATCACCACATTCAATTTTTGAACATTTTCATTACCATTCACAAAAAAAGAAGAAGAAAATCTAAAGTGGAAAAGAACACCCAAAACTTCCCATTCCCCCTCCCTCCCTATTATTCATTTACTTTTTGTCTTCATTTTTCTATTCATCTGTCCATACACTGTATAAAGGGAGTGGGGGCCACAAAGTTTTCATAATCACACTGTCACACAGTGTAAGCTACATAGTTATACAATCATCTTTAAGAATCAAGGCTACTTGGTTGCAGGTCAACAGTTTCAGGTATTTTCTTCTAGCTATTACAATACACTAAAAACTAAAAAGGGATATCTACGTAATGCATAAGAGTAACCTCCAGAATGACCTCTCTACTCTATTTGAGATCTCTCAGTCACTGAAACTTTATTTTGTTTCATTTTGCTTCCTCCTTTTGGTTCCAGAAGCTTTTCTTGATCCCTCAATGCCAGGGCCAGGCTCATCACCACAAGTCATATCCCACATTGCCAGGGAGTTCCACACCCCTGAGAGTCACATCCCATGTAGGGCAGAGGGCAGTGAGTTTACCTGCAGAGTTGGCTTAGAGAGAGAGGCCACATCTGAGCAACAAAAGAGGTTCTCTGGCAGTGACTATTAGACACCATTTTAAGTAGGCTTAGCCTCTCCTTTGTAATAACAAGCTTCATAAAGGCAAGCCCCAAAGTCGAGGGCTCAGCCTTCTAATTTGGTAGCCCCCAATGCTTGTAAGAATATCATTAATTCCCCAGGTGGGGAAATTTAGTATTTCCACATTTTCCCACAGTCCTTCAAGAGGGCTTTGGGAGTACAGTTTCATTCTCTGCCAGAATTGTTCTGGGATGTATTGGGGCTTCACACTAACCTGCAAAAACCAAAAGACCTCACTCCCCAATCAACGGTCCATATAATTATGTTGTTTGAATAAACTGACCATACAAGTAAAATTATATAATGTGTTACAAGCAATATAGATCTCTTACCTAATAAACACCTCTTTCTTTGGTCCCACAAAGAAGCCGAAGCTCCAAAAACACTGTCAATATCATCCTTTACCCTTCAGTCTGATTTATCTTAGTCCTAACCAAGTCCATTTTGTTCATATCTCTAATTGAAGTTTGATCTCTTTTTTTTCAGACTCTTTAACATTTGCTGTATGAGTTAATGCTGACATTCATAGCTGCCAGACTGTGGCTCTGAGTCTCAGGTGTCACACATCCAAAGTTCCATGGACTGACCAAGTTATACACAAACAGTGCAGCATCTCAGAATTTAGACCTAACCATTATAGCTCAGGGATAGATGTAATTGCTGTAAGACCTTACAGACTACAAACCTTTACAATAAGCCTTTCCCTGATAATCTATGCTCTCAGACTCAATTCTCAGAGTTTGCACATTATATTTGGCTCATATTAGTGAAGCATTGTAATATTTATCTTTTCATTTCTGGTTTATTTCACTCAGCATACTGTCCTCAATGTCCATTCACCTCACAACTTCACTCCTTCTTGTAGCAGTTCAGTATTCCATTCACAGATCACCATTCCATTTGTCAATGTACCCTTAGGTCACCTCCATCCACTGCAAATCTTGAATACTTACACCCATAAACCCCACTATGCAAATGTCCCTTCATGTACCTCTTTTCAGTTCTTCCATGTATATACCTAATAACCAACTTGCAGGACCGTACGGCAACCCCATGCCTAGCTTCCTGTGGAACCACCACACTGCCCTCCAGATGGGCTGCACCATTCTATTTCCCCACCAATGTTGAATAAGTACATCACTTTCTCCATATCTTCTCCAGCATTTGTATACCTCTATTTGTTTTTTAGGTGGTTTTATTCACACTCCATTCATTCCATCCTAAGTAAACAATCAATAGTTTACTGTATAATCACATAGTTATGCATTCACTAACACTACCTATATAAGGATGAATCCATTGCTTCCACAAAGAAAGAGGAAGGGGCAAAAAGAAAGTAAAAAGAAAAGAGGAAAAAAAAGAAAAGAAAAAAACATGGCAGCTACAAAGCAACAAATAAAAAATAAAATTAAAATAAAATATAATAAAAAGTCAAACAATAACACCAACACCAAGAATCTCATACTCCTCCCTTATATCCCCCTCTTATAGGCATTTAGCTTTGGTATATTGTCTTTGTTACAATTAATGGAAGCATATTATAATGTTACTGTTAACTATAAACTCCAGTTTGCATTGATTGTATTTTTTTCTCTAATACTACCCCATTTTTAACACCTTGCAAAGATGACATTCATTTGTTCTCCCTCATGTAAAAACATATTTGTACATTTAATCACAATCATTGGCCACTTTAGGTTTCATTATGTTATACAGTCCCAGTCTTTATGTTCTGTCCTTCCCCCTGTCATCCTACCTACCCCAACCTTTCTCCCTCAACCTTACTCACAGCTGTCTTTGTTCAGTGTACATACATTACTGTGTTACTGTCATTCACTATTGTGCTCCAAACCTCTCTCTCCTATCCTTTCCTATCTGTTTTAGTGCTCCCTTTAGTATTTCCTGTAGAGCAGGTATCTTGTTCACAAACTCGGTCAGTGTCTGTCTGAGAATATTTTAAACTCTCCTTCATTTTTGAAGGACAGCTTTGCCAGATATAGAATTCTTGGTTGGTAGTTCCTCTGTTTCAGCACGTTAAATATATCATACCACTGCCTTCTTGTCTCCATGGTTTCTACTGAGAAATCTACACATAGTCTTATCGAGCTTCCCTTGTATGTGATGAATCACTTTTCTCTTGTTGCTTTCAGAATTCTCTTTGTCTTTGACATTTGATAATCTAACTATTAAGTGTCTTGGTGTAGATCTATTTGAATCTATTCTGTTTGTGGCACACTCCACTTCTTGGATCTGTAATTTTATATGTTTCATAAGAGATGGGAAATTTTCAGTGATTATTTCCTCCACTATTGTTTCTGCCCCTTTTCCCTTCTCTTCTCCTTCTGGGACACCTATGACACATATATTCATGCACTTCATGTTGTCATTCAATTCCCTAAGACACTGCTTATATTTTTCCATTCTTTTCCCTGTCTGCTCTTTTGTTTGTAGGATTTCAGATGTCCTGGCCTCCAGTTCATGAATCTTTTCTTCTTTCTCTTTATATCTGCTGTTGTATGTCTCCATGGTGTTTTTTATCTCTTGCATTGTACCTTTCATTCCCATAAGTTCTGCCAATTGTTATTTCACACTTTTGATTTATTCCTTAGGTTCGCCCAATGTCTTCTTTATATCCTTCATCTCTTTTGCCATATCTTCCCTCAA